>NW_015407201.1:0-2083 GCF_001527695.2 Protobothrops mucrosquamatus
AAACTATCATAAAAAAATATCTTGATTCTGCTTCTAAAGCAGAAATTAGCAATCTTTTTGTTGTTGAGTGCTTCATGGCAATCTGACACTGCATACCACTCATCTGTTGGCTGAAGCAAGTTGTGAGCAGGTCAAAAGCCAAAAACAACTAGGATTTGTCATTTTCTCATTCTATCAGCCTCCTTGCGCTTTATTCTCTTTTCCCTTTTGACACTCTCATATGTCTCTTTCTATCCAGAAAACTGCTGATGAACAGACTGATGGTTCATCCAGAAGTCTGAATTGGTTGCTGACATAGAACTTTCAATATTACAAAAGGGCCACACTATAGCCCTTACATATTTTAAGCAAACATCTACATGATCTATACCAGGGGTGTCAAACTGCTGGCCCACGGGCCGGATGCGTCATGGTGAAACTGCGCCCACCCCATTGCTGGCAATGGAAAAAGTTGTGATACATTATAACACGTCACGTGACGTTGCAAGTTTGACACCCCTGATCTATACTAAGAAATACCAAAATGTCAAAGAATAAAAATAAAGCTTCCACTTAATACTGCTGCTACTACTACTACTACTACTACTACTACTACTAATAATAATAATAATAATAATAATAATAATAATAATAATAATAATAATAATAATAATAATAAAAGTTGGAAGGGATCTTGCAGGTTATTTAGTCCAACCCCCTGCTCAGGCAGGAAACCCTATACCAGTGATGGCGAACCTTTTAGAGACCGAATGCCCAAACTGCAACCCCAAATCCACTTATGCATTGTCGGGTGCCAGGTGGATGTGGCCCATTGGGTGGGCATGGCTGTGGTGGTAACAGCAGACTGGGTGGGACTAAAAAGTTCAATCAATCCCAACTTTGCAAGATCTTTTTTTTCCCCACAAGAAGTTGAAATTGATTGATTGAACCTTTTTTTTTGGTACATGGCGGCGGAGGCCTAAAGCGAAAAAGTTTTATAAAACCCAGCTGAAGGTCTAGGACTGGGGCGACGGCATGCGTGCGCACAGAGAGGGCTCTGAGTGCCGCCTCTGGCACCCGTGCCATAGGTTCGCCACCACTGCCCTATACAAGGGGTAGGCAACCTTGGCTCTTTTATGACTTATGGAATTCTGGGAGTTGAAGTCCACGACTCATAAAAGAGCCAAGGTTGCCTACCCCTGCCCTATACCATTACAGACAAATGGCTGTCCAGTTTCTTCTTAAAAATTTCCAGTGTTGGAGCATTCACCGCTTCTGAAGGCAGGTTGTTCCACTGGTTAATTGTTCTAACTGTCAGGAAGTTTCTCCTTAGTTCTAGGTTGCTTCTTTCCTTGATTATATACATTAGCTTAATATATACATTAGCTATCATAATTAGGTTCAGCTTGGTAGTAGGCATCATTTCATTGTTGTCTTACATGAAAGGCAAAATAATGTATTTATAAACCATGTTTTATATCCATGAGAACACTCAAAAAATGATCTTGGTGTACGGCATCTGTACCATTTTTGTCTCCATAGTGTGTAACAGCAATCGGGGCAAAGCTGAAAACTCTTCACATAGTAATAACATGGGGTTATTCCTATATCACAGACAGAGAGATTGGCGCTCAGATTATGATTGCACAAGATCATTTGGAATATACAGTAGTGGCCAAAATTGTGGAAACTTTTGGGAAAAGTGTAAAGTAGAAATGCCACCTTTGGTTAAGTTTCCACCAATTTTTCTTCTAATTTCTTTATAGCTGTAGCCTTGTTCACTTAATAATACTATTTTACATCACTTTCTGGGCAACCAGTCAGCTCTTTGCACCATTACTTTAATTTTATTTCGTTTTACAAGCTCACTAAATGAAAGGAAAAAAACCCCCACCAACTTGATAACGATCACATAACACACTGACAAATGTCCTCCTCTCAGCTTCAATACATGACATCAATAACTGAATCCTACTGTGATCTGATTGGCTCATTGCCAAAACAAGATGACACCTGATTGGCTCTCTAAACACTCATGCTCATTGGCTACAATCAGATGAAGGAAAGCTACCTGATATCAACCTAAGCAAGTTGTGCTTCCTTT
>NW_015407201.1:11805-14178 GCF_001527695.2 Protobothrops mucrosquamatus
AATCTGTTCTTAAAAACTTCCAGTGTTGGAGCATTCACAAATTCTGGAGGCAGGTTGTTCCACTGGTTGTCCTCCCTGTTAGGATATTTCTCCCTAGTTCTAGGGTGTTTCTCTCCTTGATTAGTTTCCATCCATTGCTTCTTGTCCTGCCCTCTGGTGCTTTAGAGAATAGATTGACTCCCTCTTCTTTGTGGCAACCTCTGAGATATTGGAACACTGCTATCATGTCACCCCTAGTCCTTCTTTACATTAAATTAGACATACCCAAGTCCAGCAGCCGTTCCTTAAATGCTTTAGCCTCCAGTCCCCTAATCATCTTTGTTGCTCTTCTCTGTACTCTTTCTAGAGTCTCAACATCTTTTTTACATCGTGGCAATCAAAACTAGATATTCCAAGTATGGTCTTACCAAGGCATTATAGAGTGGTATTAACACTTCAAGTGATTTGATTCTATCTCTCCATTAATGTAGCCTAGGATTGCATTGGCTTTTTTGGCAGCTGCATATACAATATCACATTTCTGTAGGGACTTATATTGTAGCATGGCTATACAGTATTACAATGACCTTATTATTAAAAATAGTCTTTTATTTCAGAAAACAGTCCTTTGGTTTTATTTATTTTTCAGAAATTCATTTTTATTTTTTATTTTGGTCATTTATTTTTTACCATATAAATGATACCACTTAATACATAGTCTTTCACATTCATATGAAATGTGGAGATTGAATTGCCCTTTTTAGAATATATATTTTGTAGTTCTCTTGGTTTTGCTCTTGAATTTTCCTTTTTAAAGCAAAATTATAAACACTTTTTTTCCTTGCAAGCTTCTTTCAGGTAAGTCCTTTTTTCAAGTCTGTCCTTTATTTTTTCCAACAAAATATGCTCAACCGTAGGCTAAAGGCTGGCCTATTGTTTAAATAAATGTTATAAGCAAGAGACTCCCAAGACTCCTGGACAAAGCAAAGTCATACTTTTATACAGGATGTTGCATGATATTCCAAAACTCTTCACTGTATCTGAAAAAGACCTACACCAACACTGCAGAGTACTACAGTCAATGTTGATAGATGATGACATATACAATATTGATGCAAACTTTAGAAAGCTTTTTGGAGATGCATTTCAAACACCCTTAAAACCACCAGTCCATTTATTAATGAAAATTAATCTGAACATATTCCGGCTAAATAATTGCTTTATATAACATGTTACCTCCACAATGATATATATACCTCTATATCTCTTTCCAAATACTGAAATATTTATCCTGACTAAAACAGCTATGCATTGGAGACTCGTCCCACAGAAAAAAATCAACATTTTCTGCAAAAAAAAAAACTAAAGGCAGTAAATAAGTTGAAAAGCCAACACAATGCAAAGCACCAACTTCTAAAGGCATATTTAACTGTGGGGACCAGTCATTACTTCAGTTAAATATGCCTTTAGAAGTTGGTGGCATGTATTTGTTTAATTTAAAAAAAAAATCAAGAAACCTAGGGTGCATGGTAGGCCACATATAGTCTAACTATGCGCTAATCTTTCATAGGAATTTCTAGCCAGGAAAGTTGCTGCTGTTGCTATAGTTGTAAACGTCCTACACATAAGCACAAAAGATTACCTGATCCAGCCTTTGGAACTACTTACCAGGGAACAGTACACATTCACTTGGATTACACTGACTATAGAGCATGAGCTGCAGCCTGCAGCAGGAACAAATGGATGAGAAGCAAGATTATTCATTTATTTTTTATTACATTTATATGCCGCTATCTCACTGTCAAGCAACTCTGGTAAATTATTTTGTTGATTGTTGCTTTGGGGTCAGAGCTGGTCAATCAATGGTTTTTCAGAACAGTTCCCATTCCACATTGTCATTATGGGAAGTATATTACATTATTAGTTGGTATCCAAATCTTTTCTTTTTCCTTCTCCATTCCCTTTTTCTTTTGGAGGTGCCTAGAGTCTCTGCCTGTAATTTAAAACTTTTGAAATACATTGCATGTAAGTTTTTAAGTCTTTTTTACTGAATAACTTGAAAACAAGCTTAACCATAAATTAATACACATGCAAAAAATTGTGGAAACAGGTAGCTTTAGAAAATGAAAACTGTGTTAGCAGTTCTTCTAAAACACAGCTTCATAGGTGCTTCCATGTCTCAATTTCTGAATTAGTTTTAAGACTAAGCAGTGGCTGGTGCTGAACCAATTTGAATAAACTGACATTTTATATTGTAAAGAAGGATGTTCAGTTGGAGAAAGAAAGCATTCAGTAAAAGAGGATATAGAATTGCAGGAATGCTGTGGCAATGAGATAATTTTATGGATGCTATTAGAAAGGAGATAATGAAGAAAGAAATGCAGATATACTTGT
>NW_015407202.1:0-2373 GCF_001527695.2 Protobothrops mucrosquamatus
CTCTCTCTCTCTCTCTCTCTCTCTCTCTCTCTCTCTCTCTCTCTCTCTCTCTCTCTCTCTCTCTCTCTCTCTCTCTCTCAATATCTCCAGACTTTCCTCTCTCTCTTAATGGAGACGATATTCCGGCTCCTGCAAATGTAATTTTGAACAACACAACCTTGTCTTGTTCTTTTCTTCCGCAGTGGCTTTTTTTTAAATCTAATTTTCTTGCTTCTCTCTCTCCCTCTCTCTCTCAGGTTTATGCCCACTGTGGCTATTGTTTCGTCCCATCGCATGTTGAAAAGGCGAGTGAGGATTAAAATGAAAAGAGGGTATTCAGATAGTCCTTGACTTAAAACCACAGGGATTGACTTGAATTTCCATTGCTTTTCAAGACAGTTGTTAAGCATGTTTTGCCCCATTTTACGACCTTTACTGCTGAATCACTGCAGTTGTTAAGTTAGTAACAGGGTTGTTAACTGTATCAATCAGAATAGAGCTGGAAGGGACCTTGGAGGTCTTCTAGTCCAGCCCCCTGGTCAAGCAGGAGACCCTATACCATTTCAATCAATCAATCAGAATTGAGCTGGAAGGGACCTTGGAGGTCTTCTAGTCCAGCCCCCTGCTCAAGCAGAAGACCCTATACCATTTCAATCAATCAATCAGAATTGAGTTTGAATTTCAGACAGATGGCTGTCTGAAGAAGAAGAAGAAGAAGAAGAAGAAGAAGAAGAAGAAGAAGAAGAAGAAGAAGAAGAAGAAGAAGAAGAAGAAGAAGAAGAAGAAGAAGAAGAAGAAGAAGAAGAAGAAGAAGAAGAAGAAGAAGAAGAAGAAATAAATACAGAGGGAATGAAGGAAGGAAGGAAGAAGAAGAAGGAAGGGACCTTGGAGGTCATCTAGTCCAACCCTTTGCTCAGGCAGGAAACCCTATACCATTTTGGACAAATGACTGTCCAGTCTCTTCTTAAAAACTTCCAGTGTTGGAGCCTTCACCGCTTCTGGAGGCAGATGATATAGGTTCTCCTGCTTGAGCAGGGGGCTGGACTAGAAGACCTCCAAGGTCCTTTCCAGCTCTTTTCTATTCTAATCCTATCCAAACTCTGCCTTATGCAAAGCAGCCATTGCCTTTCTCAATCTGGTACACTCCCAATACGTTGTGGTTAAACATTGGCTAATAATCTCAAAGCATTTACGAAGTCATCATGCAAACACAATTGGAAAACAAAGCTATCATTACCTCAGTGTTTAGTACTGGCGCGATGGAGGAGTTGGATAAGTACTTCGTCCTTTACTCTCCATCCTTGGAAGATGTTTGCTGTCACAATTGTCACTTCTGGAACATTCATCAAAGCTCCACCTAAATTCTGGAGGAGTTGTCCGTGACTCAACCCATTCCTGACTAACCATTTCGCCAAATTCCTCAAACGTAAGGAAAATAATAATAATAATAATAATATCCAACTCTTTCTGAGGTGCCAATAAAGGAGAATATTTGCAGCTCCAGTGTGGAAATGAGAGGTTATTGGTTGAAATGAGGGATCCACTTTCTGAAGTGACAAAGCCTATTTCTTTTCCTTTTTTTTTTCCACCCAAGGTTTGTATTTTATTTGGACTTGGAAGAAATAGGATAGAAAAAATATCGATGCTGTGGAAATGGGGTGCTAGAGAAGATTCTGGAAAATACCACAGACAGCCGAGAAATCGTGGAACTATCGACCCAGAATTCTCACTCAAGGCCCAAATGGCCTGGCTTAGATTACAGGTAGTCCTCAACACTTCGCAAATGTCTCACTTAGCAACGGAAAGGTTGAGCTCAACTGTGGTCGTAAGTTGAGGACAACCAATATTCTATTCTGGACATACTCTGCAATGACCCAGTTCTCTGGAGAAGATGCAGATACTGGGAATGGTGGAAGGAAAGAGAAGAAGAAGAAGGGGGTGGATGAACTCAGTTATAATGGTGATGAATGGGCCTTTGGAAGGGACCTTGGAGGTCTTCTAGCCCAACCCCCTGATCAAGCAGGAGACCCTATACCATTTCGGACAAATGGCTGTCCAGTCTCTTTTTAAAAACTTCCAGTGTTGGAGCATTCACTGCTTCTAGAGGCAGGTTGTTCCACTGATTAATTTTTCTCACTGTCAGAAAATTTTTCCTTAGTTCCAGGTTGCTTCTCTCCTTGATGAGTTCCCATCCGTTGCTTCTTGTCCTGCCTTCAGGTGCTTTGGAGAATAGCTTGACTCCCTCTTCTTTGGGGCAGCCCCTGAGATACTGGAAGGCTGCTATCATATCACCCCCCAGTTCTTCTTTTCGTTGAACTGGACATGCCCAATTCCAGCAACCGTTCCTTATATGCTTTAGCCTCCAATTCCCTAATCATCTTTGTTGCTCTTCTC
>NW_015407202.1:11025-12437 GCF_001527695.2 Protobothrops mucrosquamatus
TCCATGCTCTCCTTCCTTCCTTCCTTCCTTCCTTCCTTCCTTCCTTCCTTCCTTCCTTCTATTGGAAGAATCAGGGGTCCTTCCTACCCTTCTTTCCTTCCTTTTCCCCTTTCCATCCATCCATCCACCATCCATCTGTCCGTCTTCCTTCCTTCCTTCCTTTTCCCCCTTCCATCCATCCACCTGTCTTCCTTCCTTCCTTCCTTCCTTCCTTCCTTCCTTCCTTCCTTCCTTCCTTCCTTCTATTCGAAGAATCAGGGGTCCTTCCTACCCTTCTTTCCTTCCTTTTCCCCCTTCCATCCATCCATCCGTCTGTCCGTCTTCCTTCCTTCCTTCCTTCCTTCCTCCCTCCCTCCCTCTTTTCTTTCTTTCTTTCTTCCTTCCTTCCTTTCTTCTCTTTCTTTCTCTGTGCTTAGTTAGGATTAATTAATCAAAGTTTAGCACACGTTCTCTACAGGGGCTAGTATTGTTACGCCCAAGAGATCACTATATCCAGAAACACCACCTTTGGCATCCAAATAGGTCTCTTATTTTAAACACACACACACACATATATATAAATTTATAAAATAAATAATATGGGATTTACATGTTGTATAAATAAACAATTTTAGAAACAGTTAGTCTTCAACTTACAACCGTTCCTTGTAACAAAGCCACTTGAAAAAAATGGACTTACGACAAGTCTTTGCACTGATGACCATCCCAACATGTGATCAAAATTCAGGCACTTGGCAACTGGCATGTACTTATGACTGTTTCAACGTCCTGGGGTCATGTGATCACCCTTTATAACCTTCCCAGCAGGCTTCCAACAAGCAAAATCATAGGGCAGGAGTAGGCAACCTTGGCTCTTTTACGACTTGTGGACTTCAACTCCCAGAATTCCTGAGCCAGCCATGCTGAGGAAAAGGGAGAGGTTTCCAAGCTGAGCCGTGCTGGCTCAGGAATTCTGGGAGTTGAAGTCCAAGAGTCATGAAGGGGCCAAAGGGTCCTTCATGCTGGCTCAGGAATTCTGGGAGTTGAAGTCCACAAGTCATAAAAGAGCCAAGGTTGCCTACCCCTGTCATAGGGGAAGCCAGATTCGCTTAATGACAGCATAATTCACTTAACAACTGTTGCAAAAAAGGTCATAAAATCAGGTTGATTCACCTCACCTCTATGCTGGTACATAGTACTCATTAGTATAGCTATTCATTAACTTTCACTCTTCGCAGTTTAAAGAATATGTTATTATTAACAATAATTACACTTGTTATCTATTTAGCGTCTTATAGTATTATTTCCAGGTCTTAAAGGCATTTATAAAACAGGGCTATATTGACGCTTCAATCCGTCGGCATTTACAGAAATGTAAAAAACAAAACAAAACTGGCCCTTTCATCAGTTGATTTAATGGGTGATTAAAATAA
>NW_015407203.1:0-2373 GCF_001527695.2 Protobothrops mucrosquamatus
CAGGTTACCTACTCACTTTAAATTTAATTGTAGACCAATAGTTTACCTGTTTTGAAATTAATCTCTGCTTTTGTTCCCATATTTTTATTTCTGAGCGTAACTTCAGTTCAGAAATGGGAAGTATTTAAGAAAAAGAAGGAAAAGCTGGATACATTATGATAATAATAATAATAATAATAATAATAATAATAATAATAATGATAATAATGATAATGATGATGATGATGATGATGATGATGATGATGATGATGATGATGATGATGATGATGATGATGATGATAAAGTTGGAAGGGACCTCGGAGGTCATCTAGTCCAACCACCTTCTCAGGAAGGAAACCCTATACCATTTCGGACAAATGGCTGTCCAGTCTCTTCTTAAAAACTTTCAGTGATGGAGCATTCACCGCTTCTGGAGGCAGGTTGTTCCACTGGTTAATTGTTCTAACTGTCAGGAAGTTTCTCCTTAGTTCTAAGTTGCTTCTCTCTTTGGTTAGTTTCCACCCATTGCTTCTTGTCCTGCCTTCAGGCGCCTTGGAAAATAGCTTGACTCCCTCTTCTTTGTGGCAGCCCTAAGATATTGGAACACTGCTATCATGTCCCCCCTCGTCCTTCTCTTCGTTAAACTAGACATACCCAATTCCAGCAACCGTTCCTTATATGTTTTAGCCTCCAGTCCCCTAATCATCTTTGTTGCTCTTCTCTGTACTCTTTCTAGAGTCTCAACATCTTTTTTACATTGTGGTGACGAGGGGCTTTTCGCTGAAACATCATCTTTTGAATTCTTTGATTTTATGCTGCTTCTAAAAAGTCATTGCTTAAATGCAAGCAAGGGATTTTGGTTAAGTTGCAGTGGAAAAGTAGGACAAAAATCTATATAAATAAAAATGTAAATGTTCGTTTGTTCAAAATCTTAAATCTCCAAAAGTTCTTCACCGATTGCTTTGAAATTTTGATACAACGTTGCATTCGAATATGCATGTGCTTTTATATACCTACTATTATATAGATGTCACACCTGTGACAGGTAAAAACATGCTTTTTTTGAAAAACAGCGCCATCTGTTGGACGTAAACATATTACAAACGTGCACTTTCTCTTTTCTTTCTTTTCCATTTAACCAGACTGAGCCACAGCAACGTGTGGCCGGGTACAGCTAGTACTTTAAATAAATGGACAATTAATGCATAATAATTAATCAACTTATATATTATTTCTGAACAAGGCTTTGAAGGGTTGTTTGTCTTTGATGATGCTTTGAGCATTGAACCTTCTTTTTTTCAAACTCCTTTGTAAAGTTTGGCCTTCTTCATCCTCTTCTGCTTTGCTTCTCCTGCCGTGTGAAACTGCCTATAAACATTCCAATGACCAGAAGGGGCCCCGGTACAAGACCAGACAGATGTCTTTCCTCACTACTAGGCATGCTGGAGGAATCAAAGTGTTGTTATAAAGAGAACAGTTTCACAATCTGAATTTACTTTGTCTAGGTCAGGGATAGTGACTTGTCTGGGCTTGTCTTAAAACAAAGACGAATAAATTAAAATATTTAAATTTATTATTTAATAAATAAATATGATATATAATTATAAATATTTTTCAGAATGCCTATACGAGGGAGCTCCAGGTTGCACGAGACCCAGAAACTTCAGAGAATGCTCTTGTGTGGCCTTGCAGCCTCTGAAAAGAGTTCTGGTTCTGTGTACTTTTGGGAGGCTCCAGGGAACATGAAAGATGAGGGTTCTTTCATGTGACTTCCAGAGGGTCCAGAGGCCTGACATGTCACCAAAAATGGTGTGTCACTTATTATGACATGCATGTTGTAGGTTTCCATCACTAGTCTAGGTGAATTATTGTTGCTTTTTGCAGGACTAATATGCATTGTATACATATTGTGAATAAAGCCATCTTTTGTCTCCTTTTCAAATTCCTTCCATGCAGATCATTTCCAGATCATTTTCAATACATTCTTCTTTCCCGCTAGAAACAGAGTGTAAAACTAAACTAGATTTAGGGTTCAACTGCTGGGATGGAATATTCAGAGAGGAAAAAGGACCCTTCCCCTTTTCATCTGTCAATTGCCTGAGGCAATTCCACTTCTCCCAGTTCAGATTTGAGAATGCATGATAGTATGTATAGAGATGTCATTAGTTAGAGTACAAAAAGAAACTAAAATAAGCTTTGGAACTTCCTTTGGAAAAATAAAATAGGAATTATACTGTAGCTGTGCTTTGGATGGCTAAACAAAGCCACTATAAAATCTCAATTCTTGGGAGGCTTGAAACTGTTCTTAAAACTCTGAGAAGCCTGAAGGAAAAAAAATGTCATTTAAATAATGTCTGAATTTCAATACTGTGTCAATGTATTATTCCTCCTCCT
>NW_015407204.1:0-2373 GCF_001527695.2 Protobothrops mucrosquamatus
GGGAGAGAGCCCGGATGAGGGAGGGGCGGAGACGCAGCCCCGGAAGGGCCCCCCAGCTGCGCCTGCCTGGATGCGGGGCGGGGGGGGAAGAGCGGACCCCAAAGTTCAAGCGGAGCCCCTCCTCTCCCCTCCGCGCTGGGAACAGGACGCCGCGCATCAACGCGCAGGCGCCATCTGCCTGGCTGAAGAAAGAGGACTCAGATTGGTCGATCGGGGGAGCACGGCGATTGGCAGGGGACCTCCTTGGGGCGGGGCCTAGTCCAGAGGAACAGGCGGAGTTTCTAGGGGAAAGACGCGAAAATAAGTCCCGCCTCCACTTCCGGAAATAAAACGGGCAACGAGCTAGCTTCCGGAATCGGTGAGAGAGGAGCCGGGCTGCAGGTTTGGCGCAGGGGATGCTGGGAGACTGTCAAAGATGGTCTCTGAGGGAGGGAGGGAGGGAGGGAGGCGGAGGCTTCGGCCTTCCTCCCCGGGGAGCGTCTGGGGCCCCTCGGGAAAGGGACGGAGCCGTGACCCGCCTCTCCTTTGCTCCTGCAGGAGGACGGGCGAGCCCTGCGGAGGAAAGGGGCGCTCCCCGGGAGGAGACGGCGGGGAAAGGCCCGGAAGGGATGAACCGAAGGAGACTCCGGGAAAGGAGGCCGCCTGGAGGGAGAAGCGGGGAGCAGGAAACGGGCGGAGACCCCGAGACGGTCCTGGAGGGCGGAGGGTCCTTCAGAAGAGGCGGAAGACCCGGGAATCCCCAGAGAATCCAGGAGGGAGGAGAGAAATATGAATGCGAAGAATGTGGAAAATCCTTCAAAAGAAATGGAGATCTTAAAATGCATCTAAGAATCCACACTGGAGAGAAACCTTATGGATGCCTGGAGTGTGGAAAGAGTTTCAATCAAAGGAGCAGCCTTTATAGACATCAAACGATCCACACAGGAGAAAAACCGCATAAATGCCTGGAGTGTGGAAAGAGATTCAGTCTGAGGGGAAACCTTTATAAACATCAAAGGATCCACTCAGGAGAGAAACCATTTAAATGTCTGGAATGTGGAAAGAGCTTCCGTCTGAGGGGAAACCTTTGTAAACATGAAAGGATCCACTCAGGAGAGAAACCATTTAAATGCCTGGAATGTGGAAAGAGCTTCCGTCTGAGTGCACACCTTTATACACATCAAAGGATCCACACAGGAGAGAAACCATTTAAATGCCTGGAGTGTGGAAAGAGCTTCACTCAGAGCAGCAGCCTTTATATGCATCAAAGGATCCACTCAGGAGAGAAACCATTTAAATGCCTGGAGTGTGGAAAGAGCTTCACTCAGAGCAGCAGCCTTTATATACATCAAAGGATCCACACTGGAGAGAAACCATTTAAATGCCTGGAGTGTGGAAAGAGCTTCACTCAGAGCAGCAGCCTTTATATGCATCAAAGGATCCACTCAGGAGAGAAACCATTTAAATGCCTGGAGTGTGGAAAGAGCTTCACTCAGAGGAGCAGCCTTTATATACATCAAAGGATCCACACTGGAGAGAAACCATTTAAATGCCTGGAGTGTGGAAAGAGCTTCAATGTAAGGGGAAGCCTTTATACACATCAAAGGATCCACACTGGAGAAAAACCACATAAATGCCTGGAGTGTGGAAAGAGCTTCAGTCAGAGCAGCAGCCTTTATCAACATCAAAGGATCCACTCAGGAGAGAAACCATTTAAATGCCTGGAATGTGGAAAGAGCTTCAGCCAGAGGGGATACCTTTATAGACATCAAAGGATCCACACTGGAGAAAAACCACATAAATGCCTGGAGTGTGGAAAGAGCTTCACTCAGAGGAGCAGCCTTTATACCCATCAAGGGATCCACACAGGAGAAAAACCATAAGAATGCCTGGAATGTGGAAAGAGCTTTACTGTGAGTGGACAGTTCCGCAGACATCAAAGGATCCACACTAGAGAAAAACCACAGAAATGTCTGGAGAGTGGAAAGAGTTTCTGTGAGAAGGGAAGGCTTTCTAAGCATCAAAGAATCCATTCAGGAGAAAAACCGTAGAAACGCCTTGAGTGTGGAAAGAGCTTTTCCGACGGTGTACACCTTCATTGACATCAAAAGATTCCCACAGGGGAAAAACCCTAAATATGCCTGAGTGTGGAAAGACCTTCAGTCATGATACTTGTAAACGCCCTTGAAGATGCCTGGCACAAACTGGTTCCATGTTGATCTGCTCTTCCTCAGCTATCATTCCCTCCCGCCACTAATTCCCACAGCAGGTTTCTTGCCCATTTCCCCCCCTCTCCTAGACATTTGACGGCAGGACGTTTGGACGGCTGACCCAGCCCTGCCTGCTTCTGCAATGTATTTTGCAGATATCCTTCATGATAGTTTGATATACTGC
>NW_015407205.1:0-2373 GCF_001527695.2 Protobothrops mucrosquamatus
CTCAACACAATTATTCCTCTATTTATTTAGAATAGGGTATAGACCAGGGGTAGGCAACCTTGGCTCTTTTATGACTCATGGACTTCAACTCCCAGAATTCCTGAGCCAGCATGGCTCAGCTTGGAAACCTCTCCCTTTCCCCTCAGCATGGCTGGCTCAGGAATTCTGGGAGTTGAAGTCCACGAGTCATAAAAGAGCCGAGGTGGCCTACCCCTGGTATAGACTGTGACAAAGGAGAAGGGGATGCTGTTCGTAGTCGGGCAGTGGATATTTCATGGACCGCCATTTTGTAAAGTGAGTTTTGCCCCCGTTTTACGTCCTTTCTCGCTCTGCAGATGTTAAGTGAATCACTACAGTTGGTAAGTTAGCGACCTGGCTGTTAAGTGAACCTGGTGAAAAAGAAAGAAAGAAAGAAAGAAAGAAAGAAAGAAAGAAAGAAAGAAAGAAAGAAAGAAAGAAAGGAAAATAATTAGGTGCGCAAAAATCATTTTGCCAGTCACCAAGATCATTTTGCAATAATAATAATAATAATAATAATAATAATAATAATAATAATGATGATGATGATGATGATGATGATGATGATGATGATGATGATGTTGGAAGGGACCTTGGAGGTTATCTAGTCCAACCCCCTGCTCAGGCATATATCATTTCGGACAAATGGCTGTCCAGTCTCTTCTTAAAAACTTCCAGTGTTGGAGCATTCACAACTTCTGGAGGCAGGTTGTTCCATTTCTGCCATAAGTATTTCACTCCAGATGTAGGAGGAGGAGGTCAAGTAACACTTGGGAATATCTTACACTAATTATATTCTTTATGCTAATTGTAGAAGATGGCCAGTTGTTCAAGCGACACCTTCTCTACCGATTCCTGGAGGTCTTGACACATGTTGTAGGATCTGACAGCCTCTGTTTATTGTACGAGTCTTCTTTGCAAAGTTAAAAAAAACAAACCTCCAAAATAATAAGGATAATGTTGTTGCTTAGATATCTAGCAGTTTATGTTCATTAGATCCTGTAATTTGCTTTAATTACATTTAGGCTGAAATGAAAGCAGGCAGGAAAAAACAACATCTGAAATTAATTTCTTTAGTATTAACTGAGAAAACAGGTCTTTAATTAGTTCGTCACTGAAATTAGTGCACAATTAGTTCATAGGATAATTTGTAAAAAAAAAACAACAACAACAAAAACAACCTGCTGGAAGCCGTTTCAGAGGATGAAAAAAGAACAACCTATCACCCACCCAGCAATAATTTAAGTTTTCTGTTACCTTGCTTTTTGATAAGACTTTCAGTTGTGTTGGCTTCCGTATCTGATCAGAGCTTGCTTTCAGGCTCTTGAGTAATGGAGACGACACCAAGCAATAAATAAACTGTGACATATTATGGAGGGACCACGAGTTTTAATAGACTGAACCTGGAACAGGAGGCCAGTACTGAAGTAGAAGTTCAGAAAGCACAGCTTGGAGATGCACCAGGAAATATTGAGCAAGGGGCTTCACGGCACAACACAGAACAAACCCATCAGGGCAAGATTCAGGTGTCCATCTGCATTTGAAAGACAAAGGCCACTCTTTCGAAGATAGCAAACTCCACATTTTGGACAGAGTGGTTGGAAAGAGGGGTCAAGGAGGCCATCTAGGTCAAAATTGAACAGAGGGGGAGGGACACAACATCATCTATCTCCAGTCTACAACACAAGTCCTTTCCGCAGCTCCAAGAAGGCTCCACACCCATTTGCACCACTCAGGTGACCCTGAGGATACAGATAAGCCTCCAAGTGGCCTCAATGACCTTCTAAATGAAGGCAAAGGACCAGCTGTCCACAAGGAGTGTAAATCCTTCCATTCCCCACCATCCAGTCAGAGCTGAAGAAGCTTCTTGGATGAGAAGCGAAACGTCTTCAGAGAAAAACCAGGAAGTCCTGAAAAAGCACATTTGGGACAACCAGGACCTGGAGGACTGAGAATCTCCACAGACAATGGGCTTCAGCTTCTTCTGAATGGGCACCGCGTAAACATGCTTTTGTTGCAGTGTAACTCTAAGTGAAGTGCAGTGTGAATGAATATTAGAGTAGATCCAGATTGGGAGGGCAGTGTGATTCAGAGGGTACAGCAACATCCATGTAGCATCAGTCAGCTGTGATCTCCTAGCTTTGAACGATTGCTTCCCAAATCATGTTGTGGCTTTGAATTCAGAAAAAGGAGTGATTCCTAGTTCCAGTTACCCCCCTTTTGTGGTTGATACACCTCTGAACTTGCCACTCCTTTGATTTCTCACCCAAAAAATCCTTTTCGAGCTATGGTTATTAAAGCTGTTCAAGGCATTTTTTGAAGGGGACGTTTTGCAAATTCACGGAGGGTGATTGA
>NW_015407206.1:0-2372 GCF_001527695.2 Protobothrops mucrosquamatus
TTAATATCTCTTCCCCCACTCCTTCAATATCTCTTCCCCCACCCCCTTCAATATCATCTCTTCCCCCATCCCCTTTGAAATTAAATGTTTCTGAGAAATCCAAGGTGGTTTACAAAAAAAACTTTCAAAGACAGCTATTGTAAAGCATCACTAGCACTGCTTAAAACAATATTAAGAGTATGTATTTTAAGAAAGAAAAATATTAGTAGTAATTTACTATATGCCTGGCTGAACAGTGTTTGGAGTTGCCTCTAAATGGGTGAGGGATGCACTGTTCATATTTTCCTTGGAAGAAAGTTCTATAATTGGGGTGCTGTCTCTGAGAAGGCTCTGCTCATGGCCACTGTTCTATAAACCAAACCAAGGGGACCATCTGGTCTAAGTGGATGGTAAACATAGATGATTAGGGGGCTGGAGGCTAAAATATATGACAAATGTTTGTGGGAATTGGGTGCGTCTAGCTTAGTGAAAAGGACTAGGGGTGGTGACATGATAGCAATGTTCTAATATTTGATGGCTGCCACAGAGTAGAAGGGGTCAACCTATTTTCCAAAGCATCAGAAGGCAATAATAGATGGAACTAATCAAGAAGAAAACCAGCCTAGAACTAAGGAATTGTGGAAACAACTAACCAGTGAAAAGGCTTGCCTTCAGAAGTTGTGGATGCTGCATCACAGGAGGCTTTTAAGTGGAGATTGGATATTCCATTGTTTGGAATGGTATACGTCCCCTGCTTGAGCAGGGGCTCGGACTAAAGACCTCAAAGGTCTCTTCTAACACCCTTTGAGAGAAGTGCTGCCAACCTCTCCCCCTGCCCTCGTCCCTTCCTGGGCACAGAGAGAGGGAGGGAGGGAGGAAAGGAAGGAAGGGAGGGAAACAGGAAGAAAGAAAGGGAAGGAAAGAAGGAAGAAGATGGGAAAGAAAAGGACGGAGGGAGGGAGGGAGGGAGGGAATGTCTGAGGGAAGTCCTGCCTTAGCACTTGGCCACCAGCAGCCCTGTTGCCCTTTCGCCATCCCCTCGTGGTCTCCCATCCTATTGCTGAGGATGCTTTAGTTACAAAGCCAGGTCTCCTCACATGGAGAGGGAGTGGGCCTCCCTCTGATCCACAGACTTTGCCCTCCTGCACCCACCATGAGCAACCTGGCCATGGAGAGCAAGCATAGAAACAGTAGCCTTGAGCAGGAGGTAAACGCAGCAGGGCATCCCCTCAGGGAAGTGCGGCTAGGGAAGGCAGGACTGTGGGGTCTTGGTGCCGTGGGAGCTCAAGGGCCGGGCTGGGCGCTTGACCTCCGCTGCCCAGGGCTCCAGGCAGTCTGTGCCACCGTCCAGGGGCCCCCTGCATGGCCTGAGACTCAGTGAGGCTCTTCCAGTGGACCATGCCCCGGCGCTCGCCCCGGTCCCACCCCCACTCTGCTGGAGACCCTCAGATCCGCCCCAGTCCTGCCCAAGTGCCCCTGACACGACTGACGTCAAGCTGGCCAGGCTCACCCAGTAGGCCACGCCCTGCCACCCACGCCCACCCAGTGGGCCACGCCCGTCCAGCACCCGACGATAAATAAGTGGGGTTTGGTTTGCAATTTGGGCACTCGGTCTCTAAAAGGTTCGCCATCACTGCTGTAGGTTTCAGTGCTCTCTCCTCTCCTGTTTAATACCTAAGTGAAGCCACTGGATGAGGTCTTCCACTGGTTTAGGGTAAGCTATATATTTCTATCACGGGCACTCCAAGCAATGCCATGGAGGTCCTATCTGAGAATTTGGAGGTTGGGGGTGGGGGGGAGGTTCTGGATAGAGAACAGGTTTCGGCTCAATCCTAGGAAGACTGAGTAACTTTGGGTTTTAGGACCCCCTGGTTCTGGGCCATCTCTTGTTCTGGATGAGATTGCACTACCTCAGGCAATTCTGTACTCAATTCAGAGTGCCTCCTAGATTTCAAATCCTTCTCAAACAGTAGATAGCAGCCATAGCCAGAGGGGCCTTTGCTGAATTTCATGTTGCAGTATTTTAAAATCAATAGGTACAGTCCAGAAGAAATGCAATCTACATTTTATATATTTTAGACAGTAGTGATTATATTGCAAGTTTGGAGTTGATGTGTTGGTATTTTATATTCCCATTAGTAAATATACATTTTATTATAAAAATGAATATAAACTAGTATCAGGTATAAAATCATAATTTAGGTAGAGTTTCGGTTTAAGTTTTGAAAAAGAACAAATCATATCTACATACTAACATCCAAACTAGATTTTTGTGCTCTGTATCAGAAGCTGCCTACGTGTATAAAATGTTCTATTGTATTTTCAGTATGATACACTTTTAGATATATGTTCCTATCAACTGGAAACACAGATGTAAATATTCTATTCAAATA
>NW_015407207.1:0-2372 GCF_001527695.2 Protobothrops mucrosquamatus
TGACATCATCAAAGGTGAGCGGTGGCGTCGCTTTTGAGAAAGAGTGGCGGCCACGTGGGAAAGGGGACAAGTTTCGGGTAGGTGGGAGCAGCCGTGGGTTTGTGGGGTGGGAGGTCTGTCTGAGAGCGGGAGCTGCTTCTGCGTTGCGGTCTCCCGAAGTCTCCTTGGTGTCTTCGTAGATCGAAGTGTGTGTGTGTGTTTGACTGTGATATACTCACGCGCGCACATATATTCCTGTGTGGGTTTTTTTGTTGTTGTTGAGAATGTATCATTACTTGGGAGAGTAAATTATTGAATGAAAAGAGAATCGATCCTGTACGCAGAGTTGGACTTTTAAAAATATTGTGTTTTTGCGTATTGGCTTCCAGAGTGGGGTTCTTGACGAGTGACTTAGAGACTTTTAGCCTAGTACCAAATTTGATTTGACCCAGGGCTGCGTATTTATTCAGTTTCATTTGCGTTTTGAGAGATGGTTAAGAAAGGTAGTACAGAGTAAGGCTCCGAGGTTCAGAAAATAGTTCTATTTGGCATTATCTTAGCTGTCCGCTCCACCCATTTTTCGTTGGATAGAATACAAAACAGTTGGAAGGGGTCCTGGAGATCTTCTAATCCAGTGTTTCTCAATCTTGACAATTTTAAGGCATGTGGACTTCAACTCCCAGAATTCCACAGCCAGCAATGCTGGCTGTGGAATTCTGGGAATTGAAGTCCACATGCCTTAAAATTGTCAAGCTTGAGAAACACTGTTCTAATCCAACCCCTTGCCCCAGCAGGAGACCTTATACTTTTCCGGACAAATGGCTGTCCAATCGCCTCTTAAAAATCTCCAGTGTTTGAGCACTCACAACTTTTGAAGTCAGGTGTTCCACTGATTAATTGTTCTCACTGTCAGGAAATTTCTCCTTAAGTCTAATTTGGATCTCTCTTTGATAACTTTACATCCATTACTACTTGTTTTGCCCTCAGGTTCTTTGGAGAATAGGTTGTCCCTCCCTTCTTTGTGACAACCTCTCAAATATTGGAAGACTGCCATCAAGTCACCTACCTGTCCATCTCTTCATTAGGCTAGGCATGCCCAGTTCCTGCAACCATTCATCATATGTTTCAGCCTCTCTGGCCCCTGAATAATCTTTGTTGTACTTCTCTGCACTTATTCCAGAGTCTCGACATCTTTTTTGTATGGTGGGGGCCAGAACTACAGTATTCCAACGCACTAGAAGAGACAAGTCTCACTGCAGACATTTGAAGTAGCATTTCAGGCCACCAAAAGAGGTGGGTGGACATTTTATATATTAGTTCTTGCTAACCTGTAAAACGAAGAGGATTTAAAAAATGGATAGATTGCCAACAGTATTGTATCTTGTGCTTAAAAAGTGCATGTTTTCTATGATTGCAGTAAACCTGAAGTATTACTTATAGCTAAATTATTTCTTGCTTTGAAATTACTATATTATGTACTAGCTGCCTAAGGGGTATTACAAAGTTGATGGTAATACTGGTTAATATGTATGATTGGAAGTTCAGTTGATCTTTTAGACTTGTTATACATATTGAACAGAAAGAAGACATGTCATTTCGAGGGAGAGGTGGAAATAATCGTGGTGGATTCAGCCGTGGTCGCGGTGGTGGTTTCAATAGAGGAGGAAGAGGTGGTGGAAGAGGCGGATTTGGACGTGGAGGAGGACGTGGTGGCTTTAACAGAGGCTGTTATGACCAAGGACCTCCAGAAAGTGTAGTTAGTAAGTATACTGAATACTAGAGAAAATGGAAGAAGCGAGAACCTAGATCAGAGCTTTTCAACTTTTTCACCCATTGTACCACTTTTAGGATATGGCAATATCCGAGTACCACCAGTCGCCTAGCAAGGTGTCAAAAACTTGATGACCAAAAAAAAAAAAAAGGAAAAAAGTGATAAAGTATAGGTAGTCCTCGACTTACAACAGTTCGCTTAGTGACTGTTCGAAGTTACAATGGCACTGAAAAAAGTGCCCCCCAAGCCACAGCCGAGCAAGACACCTGCCTGCCCACCCGGTGGCACTCTTCCTCCTGTCCGAGGTTTTCATTGTTGTGAGCATTTCTGTTGAGGATTGGCAGTGGGAGTGGGTGGGTGGGTGTTTGGTTTTTATTCCCCCCCCCCCCGTCTGCTGGGTGGTTGTAGCAGGTTTTGGTCACCTCACATGACCCTGGGACACTGTGACCGTCATAAATATGAATCAGTTGCCAAGCATCTGAATGTAAATCACAAGACCCTGGAGATGCTGCAACATTCCAGCTGATCGGCGCTTCTTCTGGGCTCAGCAGAAGCGCCAGGATCAGTGCTGCTTTCCAGCTGATTGGTGCTTCTTCAGGGCTCAGCAGAAGCACCAGGATCA
>NW_015407208.1:0-2372 GCF_001527695.2 Protobothrops mucrosquamatus
ATCAAGATCACGTGAAGTATTAATACCACTTTACAATGCCTTGGTAAGGCCACACTTGGAATACTGCATCCAGTTTTGGTCACCGCGATGTAAAAAAGATGTTGAGACTCTAGAAAGAGTACAGAGAAGAGCAACAAAGATGATTAGGGGACTGGAGGCTAAAGCATATACAGGAACAGTTGCTGGAATTGGGTATGTCTAGTTTAATGAAGAGAAGGAGGAGGGGGGACAGGATAGCAGTGTTCCAATATCTCAGGGGTTGCCACAAAGAAGAGGGAGTCAGGCTATTCTCCAAAGCGCCTGAAGGCGGGACAAGAAGCAATGGATAGAAACTAATCAAGGAGAGAAGCAACCTAGAACTAAGGAGAAACTTCCTGACAGTTAGAACAATTAACCAGTGGAACAACCTGCCTCCAGAAGCAGTGAAAGCTCCAACACTGGAAGTTTTTAAGAAGAGACTGGACAGCCATTTGTCCGAAATGGTATAGGGTTTCCTGCCTGAGCAGGGGGTTCGACTAGATGACCTTCAAGGTCCCTTCCAACTTTACTACTACTACTACTACTACTACTACTACTACTACTACTACTACTACTACTATTATTATTATTATTATTATTATTATTATTATTATTATTATTATTATTATTATTATTATTATTATTATTATTATTATTCTTTTGGATACAGAGAAGGAACAGCTTCCAGGAGCTAATATCAGTGTTGTCCTCTTTAGAGAGAACGACCATTTTAAGCACTTCTCTAACAGCTGGCTGGAATGTTACTATCTCCTCAGAGTCCTGAAGATATATTAACCGTTCCTTATCAAGAGCAGATCTGAAAAGGAGACAAAGCCCTCTGCAACTGATTACTAGGATCATGCCTTCAGTTTAGCCTATTTGCCAGTAGGAGAAGCTCACAGCCTGCTCACCTGACATTCCCTCCGGGGTTTTCTTCCCTATTCTACTACTATTAGCTTTTTTTCCTACAAAGTTGGCATCTTTCTCTGAATCACTTGACTGTTTCTTATGAACTGCAGCCAAAATTATTAAGATACCAGAAGCGTATCCTATAAAGCAGGGGTGTCAAACTGGTGGCCTGCGGGACAGGTGTGTCACATGCAGGCCACAGCCACCCAGGCTCCGCAAAGGCAAAAAAACCCCATCACAATGTGTCATGTGACGCGATCAAGTTTGACACCCATGCACTTTAATTTGGAGGGAACATATGTAAGGGAAAACCATAATCTAGATATATGAAATAATCTAGGTTGGTGTTTCTCAACCTTGGCCACTTTAAGATGGGTGCGCTTCAACTCCCAGAATTCCTCAGCCAGCCAGTTGAAGTCCACCCATCTTAAAGTGGCCAAGGTCAAGAAACACTGATATAGGTCATTAAAAATGTAGAGAGGTGTGTTTGTGTGTGTATGTGTTTGTGTGTTTCTCCTTGTGCCACACTTTAGAATTTGGGTTTTTTCAATAAAAAAATATTTAGGATTTAGGATAAAAAGAAATACTTGCTTACACAATTTGCTGTCCTGTGTTGTGTTTAGAGGTTAAAAGGGGATCAGAGAGATCCATGGAGGATTGGTCTATTAATGGCCACTAGTATGGACATCTGTATGTGGTACCTCTTGAATCGTGTGAGATTTGTGTTTGTTGGGAACAATGGTGGAAAAACATTACTATTGTCCCAAAGGTGCTTTTTCAAAAGGCGATCGGACTTTGTTTTTCCTTGAAAAAGTTTCGCTTCTGATCCAAGAAGCTTCTTCAGTTCTAACTGAATGGAATCCTTCATTCTCTACTATTCAGTCAGAACTGAAGAAGCTTCTTGGATGAGAAGTGAAACATTTTCAAGGAAAAAAAGGAAGTCCAGTTGCCTTTTGAAAAAGCATCTTTGGGACAACCATGACCTGGATGACTGAGAATTTCTATAGACATTACTGCACTATTGTCCATGTTTATGATGCAGAGTAATGGCTCTGTGTGGCAAGGCTCTTGTTAACTGGAATTAAGCTTGGTATCCATACCTAGAGTCAAACTGAACAAGTCTCTATCACTACTGATCTGGTGCATATCCAATTCAGAAATGTTAATACAGTCAAGCTCCAATTTCTTGAAATGTAAGAGAATTCTTGAATTGCTAGAGGAATGCAGGCCTGCTAATAACTAAGCGGACTGAAGCCATTTTTCCCCCTATTGCTCATAAAAATTCTCAGCAGGGAAGCAAGCTTACTTAAAACACCTTTCCATAATAATTCAGTTCATTGAGACAGAGTTGGGAAACACAGGCAATTGTTTATTCCACAGTGTAGCACAGAGGAATAACATTATTTATATCAGCCTTGCTGCATATTCACAAATGCATTCTTCCA
>NW_015407209.1:0-2372 GCF_001527695.2 Protobothrops mucrosquamatus
TAAATTCTTCTGCCTCATCTTGTCTCACTCCTATTTTCTCAGCAGCCTTTCTTCAAATTGTCTTGGTCTACATCTCTTCTTCAGTTACCTCCCTAGCTAATGTGAAACATTCCCTGGAATTCATAAGGGCATTTGAGCTCCATTCTCTTCTATTATTATTATTATTATTATTATTATTATTATTATTATTATTATTATTATTATTATTATTATTATTATTATTTGGTGTGTTTATTCCTTAATCGCATATCTCAAACTGGCCAAGTGAGCTTAAATCTGTACGGTGTACCTACCTCGATGTGCAACCCCATCACTCCTCACACCTTGGGTGTGTAATATGGCCTTTTTGTCTTCCCAAAGTTTTTGAATCTCTACAAAACCTTATATATTGCTTTTATTCCATTTTTAACCACATGCTTCTGCTCTTTTGCAAATTTTTTTAGATTCACAGTGTTTCTACTCTTTAGCACTTTACAATCTCTAAAAAGCTATTTTGTCTGATTTGGAACAAAATTGTGGTTTGTGCCTTCAGTGAAAGTCCCGTCTAACCTTATTTGTAATTTAATATTCTAATCCTGCGTTATCTGGTCATTTTTGTGTGATCAAACTTTTGACATGCTTTGGGTCTTTGGGATCGAACAATGTCATCTGCAGAACCAGAATCTGGGCCTTCTCTATCACAACACCCTCCTCTGAATAACTTCCCCTTGGGATTTTTATGGCCTCCATCTTACTTAACTTCCAGGAAGCCCCTGGGTACAGTGTTTGGTCAATCCTTTACTTCGGGGTGTTGTGGAAAATTTTTATTTGTTTCCTCAGGACATTTTATATATACAATGTTTTTTTCTTCCTTTTTTTAGTTTTGTGAAACTAGTCAGAATTATTTTAGAGCTGAGCAGTCTAAATAGTTGATAAAGTATTTAGGGGAGTGTGGGTGAGGGGGTTATTGCTTTTTTTCCTGAGCTGTGTTTTATTGTTTGTAAGTCATCTAGAATCACTATGAGCAAGTAGTAGGGTATATCTTTCTAAAAAGAAAGAAAAGGAAGGAAGGAAGGAAGGAAGGAAGGAAGGAAGGAAGGAAGGAAGGAAGGAAGGACGGAAGGAAGGAAGGAAGGAAGGAAGGAAGGAAGGTAATATATAATACCTGGCCAAATTAAGGGGGGAAATGTTTCAGTATAGAAGGAATGAGTATTGGGTATATTTGCCACCTTGAATTATTTGTAAAAATAATAAAGGAAGATACAAACAAAGAAACAAATAATTAAATAAATAAATAAATGGATGAATGAATGAATGAATGAAAATAAAAAATAATAAAAAATGGAGGAAAGTTTTAAATTCTAGGACTATACAAAATGGTGTTTTCACTGATGCATCCTTTCAAGGTTATTTGGGAAGGAAGAAGTATCCGCTAACCAAACATTGAGAGTGAAGCAGACATGATATTTATTTGTTTGTTTATTCTATTTAGAGACAACCCATTTCCCTCATAGAGAGGCTTTAGGCAGTATACATAGACATAAAAACATAAAAGCTTTATGGAAATATTATAATAAAAACCATTAAAAACAAGAATAAAATAATTAAAATTCAGAATTAAATAGGCACGGGCTTCAGGATGCTAACCAGCCCCACGGTTGCATGCCCTTCGAGGCTTCAGGCAAATAAGCAGAGCCAGGCCTTCAAGCATTTCTGAAAAGGCCAGGAGAGTGTGGGGGGCACCTCATCTCTTGGGGGGGGGGACAATATTTCAAAGGTTAGGGTTAACAGCAAAGAAGGCTCTCTTCCTGGGCCACAGGAGTCGAAATGACTGGTAAGGTCCACAGCTTATCTTCCTGCTGAACGGATGGAACAGGCCAATGTAATGGGGTGAAGATGACTCTGTAGGTAATCTGGCCTTGTGCCCTGAAGGCATCCTACTCCAAGGATTCTAGTGCTTGACTAGAAATATCCAAAAAGCTTCTGTACACATAGAGATATATGCATAAACTTCTTCAATTTGCTGGAATGGCCCACTGAGGCCTAGAATTGCCACAAATTGCCTCAGTGCATTACAAAGTAGCTCATTTGAGTGAAATAGGGCTGCCTCACACATACCTACTATTAAATACATGGGCAGTAATAATCTTAACTACCTGTAAGGTTCACCTTAACATAATTCAATGCCTTTTTTTTTTTTGCCCTGGCCCCAGCAACCAGTTCAAAATGCAAGACTGTTTCTTAGCCCCCTGAAAGATTATGCGCCCTGTTCTTGAGGTGGTTTGATAAAGAAAACATAATACTTCTGATTTGTGTGTGTGTGGTACTTCTCTGCAAAGTTACCACGCCCATTGCTGAGTTGCTGTCAAGAGAAGGAGCTTCAGCAAGGCTTG
>NW_015407210.1:0-2372 GCF_001527695.2 Protobothrops mucrosquamatus
ATTTAGTTTCTGGATATTAAGACCCTTCAAAAAGATAAGCTGTATTACCCCAGGAGCTTTGCCTTCTACCCTGGATGAAAGAAGTGCTAAGTAAGTTTAAGGATTAACAAGAAAAGCCTTAATTTATAGAAAACAGGAAAGGGGGAACTAAAATGTTGATTTTGGAAAGTTAAAGGACTAGATGTATTTGAAAGAATATATTTCCTGTGGGGTGTTTAAACATTTATAAAGGGATACATGAAGTCTTTGCAATTAACGGTGGGAAATCCTCCTGTGAGAAAGCTTTGTTGATTTGAAAATAAACAGATGATAAGAGGGGATTTGAAGGCTGGCTTGAGGGAACCAGGAGTAAAAGATTACTCTTAAAGGAAAATAGACCAACTAATACAATAAGGTGGCACTATTTGACTATAGAAGAAATTAAGGCCTTTTTTGGATCAGTAGACTCAGAAGTGTTACAGTATTGTTTGATACTATGGCAGAGGATATAGAAGAACAATTGACTAAAACAAAGATTGTGGTTGATTTGAATTTGGATTAAAAAAAAAAAAGCCAGATTACAAAAGTGATGTGGAAAAAGATGCTATAGATCTGAAAAGTGATTTTAAAATGCCAGAGCAGACAAACGATACGGAAAACTATGCCAAAATGGATTTTACAAATTAAACCAGTCAATATTTTAATAATTAAGAGGGACATGGAAAACCCTCTCCTCTTGGATTTACAAAAGGAAGGTGTTAAATTCACTAAGCTGTTCCTGAAAAGAGACAAAGAGGAAAAGATAAGAAATCAACTTTTGGGTCATTATTTGATGGGATCAAAGATCAAGCTTTTTAAAAGAAAACAAAGATTTATAAAGTGAATTTATCTCACTAGGGTAAAATATATATGTTGCAGTTTCTGGTAGATATTAATGGGATTTCACTTTTTTTTTTAAACCAGGATTGAATGACAAAGTTTTAAAGAATGGTTTATAAATGAGAGAGAATTCTTTTGTTTTATGTTTTAGAGGAAGTAATAAATTGGATTAAAAATTAGATTTATTTGATTAAGGGTAAATATGTATGCTACTATTCCTGATAGTTCTTAATAAAATTTTCCTAATTAGGATTTACTTTTTTAATAATCTGATTATTCCCAAAGAATGAGATATGGGAAAAAGAGATCTTTTTCATTGTTATTATTGTTGAAATACTAGAGGCAGTTTTCAGTTACTGAAATTGCTTATACTTGTCTGAAGTGAGGGCGAATCATCTTTTATGCATCTTATTTTCTTTTTTTCTCTCTCAATTTTTTTTGTATTTTTTCTTTTTCATATTTTCTGTAGTTTGCATTACTCTTTTATCTCTATATTTGTAAACTTTGAATATTTTTAAAAGGAATGTAAGAAAAAAGGAAAATATCCATTATTCTTCTGTCATACTAACAAATATAATAATAACACAGTTTAAGGAAACAGTTTAATAAAAGAAAACATGAGAGAGATTTTAAATAGCTCATATTCCTACTTATTTATTTATATCTCACCTTTATTTTTATAAATAGTTCAAGGCATCAAACATACCTCCTTCCTCCTCCTATTTTCCCACAACAACTCTGTGAGGTGGATTGGGCTGAGAGAAAGTGACTGGCCTAAAGTTACCCAGCTGGTTTTCATGCAAAAGGCAGGACTAGAACTCAGATCTCCTGGTTTCTAGCCTGATGGGAATTGGCCAACATTTTCTTCTGGTGTATTATGCTAGCAACAGATTGTTCAGAGTTCCGATCTGCATGGCAAGTATCTGTTTGCATATTAATACTGGACTGAACTACTATTTAATACATATTAATTCTATGTTGTAACAATGCTCTGGAAATCTGCTTTTGTTTAGAGAGATTTAAGGATTTTAGTTGGTTATCACTAGATGGCAGCAAGAAACCACTTTAGATTTAACTAGAGAAGAATCAGGAAAAAGCCATTAACATGTTTATGCCCATTCTCTCCTCTCTGTCTTTTTCTCTCTCTCCAGAAAGAAAAAGAAAAAAAAATAAGATGCAATAACTGATAAAAAGACTCTCCCCAAATATAAAATAAAAAAAGAAAATTATATATCTATCTATATCTCTACCTCTACACCTACATCTACACCTATATCCAACCTATCTATCTATCTATCTATCTATCTATCTATCTATCTATCTATCTATCTATCTATCTATCTATCTATCTATCTATCTATCTATCTATCTATCTATCTATCTATCTATCTATCTATCTATCTATCTAGGGCTTTTTTTGGTCATAGAACGCCCAGAACGGAGTTCCGGCACCTGTTTTGGATGGAACCTTGTAGGGTAGGCAAGGCGGGCTGTATGACATGTGTGAGTTCCGG
>NW_015407211.1:0-2371 GCF_001527695.2 Protobothrops mucrosquamatus
TAATAATAATAATAATAATAATAATAATAATAATAATAATAATAATAATAATAATAATAATAATAATAATAATAATAATAATAATAAAGTTGAAAGGGACCTTGGAGGTCATCTAGTCCAACCCCCTGCTCAGGCAGGAAACCCTATACCATTTCAGACAAATGGCTGTCCAGTCTCTTCTTAAAAACTTCCAGTGTTGAAGCATTCACCGCTTCTGGAGGCAGGTTGTTCCACTGGTTAATTGTTCTAACTGTCAGGAAGTTTCTCCTTAGTTCTAGGTTGCTTCTCTCCTTGATTAGTTTCCATCCGTTGCTTCTTGTCCTGCCTTCAGGTGCTTTGGAGAATAGCTTGACTCCCTTTTCTTTGTGGCAGCCCCTGAGATATTGGAACACTGCTATCATGTCCCCCCTCGTCCTTCTATTCGTTAAACTAGACATACCCAATTCCAGCAACCGTTCCTCATATGTTTTAGCCTCCAGTCCCCTAATCATCTTTGTTGCTCTTCTCTGTACTCTTTCTAGAGTCTCAGCATCTTTTTTACATCGTGGTGACCAGTGCTATTGCTATTACTGTATGTGGGTTTATGTGAGGTTAGAGTCAGGAAAATGAAGTGACATATAAGAAATAAATAAAATCATATAATTAAAAAAATGTAATTCAGCATATCACCATGGCATTAGATGGAAAATACAGCATTAGCTGACCCTAATTATGTTAGATTTAAATTGTATTCAATTTAAGCTTAAGCGCTAGTGGTTAATGTGAATTTGAGGCATCATAATATGCAGAATAGTGTGCATGTACATCTATCTGCACACATGTGCATTCAAGGAGAAAAATTGACCAACCTCTTTTTCCCAATCTCTCAAAGATTCAAATTCTAAAGATTCTATGAAGGAAGTCAAAGTCTAAAAAACATGCTGTACACAAAAAACAATGACAAATTTAAAAGAGGGTACTAAGAACAGCATTCAGAAAAATGGACTTTCCCTGATAAATCAGGACAACTTGAGAATAAAGCAGTATGCAGTGATGAACTACTAAAAGGAACACAGCTCATAAACTTATGATCTCATCCATACATTCTGATTAGAAAAAGCTTTGCCTGCAAAAGGTAGAACAGGAGCTCTGGGCACTTGTGTTTTTATATGTAGGACTCAATTACACAACGTTACAGTAAAACCGGGACTCAGTAGATAAAGCTATTTGTAATTAAGCAGGGAGTAATTGCTTGGACCAGTGATGGTGAACCTTTTACAGTCCAAGTGCCCGAAAACCACCCCAGCCCCTGCCCCACCCACCCCACCCCTACCCGCTCTTCGCTCCACCCCCGGCCTGCCCGCCCGCAGGGCCACCCACCACCTCCATGGCCCATCACAGATTGTCCAGGTGACCCTGCAGCATCATGATGGCCATGCCCTCTGCCCACGCCCCGCAGCATCATCTGCGCATGAAAGGGCGCAAGGGTGGAGTCTTGGCCCTGCTGCCCAGCTGCCATGTTCTTGGCTGTGCTGCTCTGTGCTGGCCAAGCCTGGGGGCGACTCTCCTCCAGGGGGCTGCTGGTGAGGACGGGGCCGTGGGGGAAGGCGGGGCTGGGGTGACAGTGCACCTGCGAACAGAGAGGGCTCTGAGTGCCGCCTCTGGCACGTGTGCCATAGGTTCGCCACCACTGGCTTGGACCATACAAAATGCAGCCAAAGAAAGTGTCGCTTGCATTCCCTTTCACTTTGGTTTTGTAAGCAAAAGATATCCTGCATTAACTAGAAGCAGGCCATCATGATTACCCTTTATTTTGAATATTATTTTTAGTTTCTGAGAGCTGCAGGATCTGACAGTGACTTTATTTATTTATGGAAGTTTATATGACTGCCCAACTCCCTCTCAGTGACTCTGGGCAACTTACAAAGATAAAAACCCAATATAAAAACAATTTAAAAAACACCTGCCTAGCTACAACAGTCAATCAATCAATCATATTACCAGAATGGACATGGTTTTATAGCATCCCTCAAGACTTGCAATGCCTTTCATCCTGTGTCTGCAGGGTAGTAGTATTCCTGAGAGAGAAGAGTGAAGAATGGCAGAAGTCTACATAACAACAGAAGGGTCATCCAGGGTACAAAGGTAATCCCAGTTACCCAGCTAAAGCTAGTAGGCACCTGTTTTGGGGCGGTCATGATAACACATGATCACTTTAGTGATGATGGCAAAGTCATAATATTATAATGCACAGAAGAAAGCAATGGTAAACCACTCCAGCATTTTACCAAGAAAATCATATGAACAATATAAAATGACTGACGATATAAGTGCTGGATGATGAGTCCTTGTCAGAGTGTTATTAAAAGAGACAAGAGGTAATATTACAATG
>NW_015407212.1:0-2371 GCF_001527695.2 Protobothrops mucrosquamatus
AAGAAGAGACTGGACAGCCATTTGTCCGAAATGGTATAGGGTTTCCTGCCTGAGCAGGGGGTTGGACTAGATGACCTTCAAGGTCCCTTCCAACTTTACTATTATTATTATTATTATTATTATTATTATTATTATTATTATTATTATTATTATTATTATTATTATTATTATTATTATTATTATTATTATTATTATTAATAACAAAATCTTTAGTGCAAATCTCCGGTTACAACATCAGATATTTCTTCTCTTTTTTCCCCATTAACATTCACTGTCTCGGATTCAAGCTAGTACATTTCTAATTATATCAACTCAACAAAAACATCGTTGCCACATTTATCAATACATTTTTAGCTTATACATATCTGAATTACATTCAAACTTCATAAACAATCCATATCCTGTTATTAATTTTATGTAACTTTTAATTTCTCATCAATATTCCAATTTAAGCTTTGATAACCATAATTTTCAGACTTTGGGTAACCAAAATTTCCCTTATCTCACTTCATAACAAACTATAATATCCAAAATACATTTACTTATTTTTTAAAGGGAATCCCAATAATTTCTTTAATTCCACGAAGGCTTGCAGACTAGCTAACTATCATGGTTAAGGGACGCAGCCAAGGTAAATGCAACCTTGCATTTCTCCATTTCTGATAAGCTAAGCTGCGATGTTGAGGATAAACCAGAGATTGGCGGTCATGCACCAGTTTCTCTCCAGACGTTCCTGGGTTCATTCCCCAACTTAAAGCTGTCTGAAGCTGCTGCTTGTCATCAATTGAGGTCCCACGCTATGCTAAGTCATGCTTTGCTGAGGATGCTGCAAAGGCTGGTTCACATAAAATGCTAACCCAGGGGTCTTCAAACTAGGCCCTTTCATGACTTGTGGACTTCAACTCCCAGAATTCCTCAGCCAGGCACATGTGCCTGGCTGAGGAATTCTGGGAGTTGAAGTCCACAAGTCATCAAAGGGCCAAGTTTGAAGACCCCTGTGCTAATCCCTAAACCTTAATTTGCAGACCATAGTCACTAAGCCAAAAGCACATAAGTTATCTTTACAAACTAGATTGCCTCCAACAGATTCACGTAGTCCTCAACGTACGACCACAACCGAGCCAAAATTTTCTGCTGTTAAGTGAGTTTTGCCCCATTTTACGACTTTTTTCTGTCCACGGTTCTTTAGCAAATCACTGCAGTTGATAGCTTAGTAACCCGGTTGTTAAAGGAACCTTGACTTTGTTTGTGAGAAGGTCGCAAAAGGGGATCACGTGACCATGGGACACCATAACGATCATAAATAGGGAACGTGCCAAGCATCTGAATTTTGAGATCACACGATCACGGGGATTGTCCGAAGGTCGCAGCTGTGAAAAACGGTCCTATTTCAGTGCCGTTGTCATGGTTCCGACAGATGAAACTCTTCAAAGAACTTCTAGGCATTGTTTACCTTAAAGAATCTTTATTTGAGTAGCATAGCATCAGCACTAACACAATCGAAACCAAAAACCGAATTCCCCTCCCCTGAGCACATAGTATCAAAGCACAATTCCCTCCTCCAGTTAACTGTCATAAATCACATTCCCCAATTCGCTTGAAATGCAGGCTTCCCCTCCAGCTCTCCAGCCCAGCCAATTCTTATCATCTCTTATTTCAATAACCTTGGTTCTCACACTAGGTCCAGTGTTATTATGTCTAGCTAGATTCTCGAGCACATTCCCTTCCCCTCCCAGCATCATCTAACTCTAAAAGCAAGAAGAAGAAAATGGCTGCATCTCCATCTGTTCTCAATGCAAAAACATCCAATGTTAGCAGCGTTGACGTCCGTTGCAACTTTAAACGGTCACTAAATGAATTGTTGTAAGTCAAGGGCTACCTGCAATCTAAACCACTTGGAGCAAAAGGAAAGGGCGATGAGGAGGGCAACCTATTTTATGCCATTCTGGCTGTGCCATCTGAGCATCTGTCTTCTCCATCTCGATTAGATGAAAGTTAGACAGACTGAATCCTTTTGAACATTCCTAGTAGCTCTGTAGAAAGCTATAGACAGGATAGAAATGGAGGATATATGTTTTTTTTTTAAATCGTGCTGTTTTCACGAAATATCGATCCATTTTGCTCGGTCTCCAGGAGGAATGAACTTGAGAATTCCTGCATGCAAAACCTGCAGTTGTTTGTCAAATTGTGGCTTTGCCTCCACTCCAGATAGAAAGATTTATTTATTTATTTATTTATTTTCAAAGACAGGCTGGAAGTCAAGGGCTTGGCATAAAAATATCACCTCTGTTGTTGGCACCGGTGCAATTTATCTCTTCCTGTTACCAACTCCTTCCTTTTAAAAACATTTTCCCCCTCCTCCCTCTGCTGT
>NW_015407213.1:0-2371 GCF_001527695.2 Protobothrops mucrosquamatus
GGTTTTCGTTTACATTTCCAACATTTATTAGACATCTTTTTAAACATTTTTGCTAATCTCACCGGTGTTAAATGCCATCTATGAAACATTTTGTATAAGTTTTCTTTATATGCTGCCGCTTTCGTTATTTTAAAGTTTCTTTCCCATAGGTTTTGCCATTTTTCTAATTCTATGTTCTATCCAAAGTTCTTTGCCCATACCATCATTGTTTCTTTTACTTGTTCTTGAAAAAGCACCTTGGGACTCGGGAAGCAGGATTCATACTTCAAGAGTTTGAGATTAGCGCAGTGTTTCTCAACCTTGGCCGCTTAAAAATGCGTAGACTTCAGTTCCCAGAATGCTCCAACCATCTTGGCTGAGCTGAGGGAATTCTGGGAGTTGAAGTCCACACATCTTCAAACCACCAAGATTGAGGAACCCTGCTCTAGAACGATGGCTACAGAGTGTTTTCCCACAGAGCAGCCCCTGCCTAGGAATGAAGGAAGAGGGGGAAATAGTGGGCATGTTCCCAACAGACAGACAGCTACCTCTGCTCCTGGGTTGGACATCCCGAGTCCCCGTTTTTAAAGACGCACATTTAGACCATAAGAAAGGCTGAGCGCCAAAGAATTGAGGCCTTTGAACTATGGTGCTGGAGAAGACTCCTGCGAGCCCCCTGGACTGCAAGGCGATCAAACCGGTCAGTTCTAGAGGAGATCAACCCTGACTGCTCTTTAGAAGGCCAGATCCTGAAGTTGAAACTCAAGTACTTTGGCCACCTAACGAGAAGGAAGGACTCACTGGAGAAGAGCCTAATGCTGGGAAAGATTGAGGGCAATAGAGGAAGGGGACGACAGAGAATGAGGTGGCTGGATGGAGATATGAAGCAGTAGGCGTGAGCTTAAATGGATTCCAGAAGATGGTAGAGGACAGGAAGGCCTGGAGGAACGTTGTCCATGGGGTCGCGATGGGTCGGACATGACTTCGCAACTAACAACAAAAACCAATGGGCTTCATGCAGGTAGTTCTTGTGTTGTGACTGTTCATTTAGCCACTGTTCAAAGTTATGACGGCACTGAAATAAGGGACTTACAACCCATCCTCGCACTTATGACCATCGCGGCATCCCCAAAGTCACACGGTCATGATTCAGGCGCTTGGCAGCTTGTGCATTTGCGACGCTCAGTGTCCTGCGATCACGTGATCGCCATTTGTGTCCTTCCCAGCTGGCTTCTCGTAAGCAAAGTCAATGGGGAAGTCTGTAGGGAAGGTTGCAAGTTGCCGTCCTATGATGTCACACTTAAAGACTGCACCACTTAACAACAAATTTTCCGGCCTTTATTGTGGTCATCAGTCAAGGAGTATCATTTCTGTATCATTTTCGTTAAGAGAAACAGAAGCAAGTCTGAGCCCTACAACCTTGTCTCCAACAAAATATAAAAATTCTGGTTTTTGTTAATATTTTATGGACATTTGACTTCCTGCAGCCTTCTCCTTCTCCCAAAATGTTCAGTGGGGCTTCTCGACCCCAAAAGATTCCAAGCCAGGCTATTTGGTTGAGCCGGGCGCCAACCAAAACGCTTGTATTATTTGTGGAGAGAGAGAGAGCAGAGGTCACATTTTAGCAAAGAGGATTGCGTGTTTTCAATGGTCTTTTTTGGGGGGTCTTGAATTTTGCCCCTCCCTGCCTCATTTTCCCTAGCCAACTCTCCATCTCTTCTGCCTTCCTCTGAACCCACAGCCTGGGGCTCCACTTGCTTGGGTAGGAAATGGCTATTGATGCTGATACAGCATTCAACTTCAACTTCAACTTAGAAGTTGAAGTCGAGCCATGGTGGTGCAGTGGTTGGAATGCAGCATTGCAGGCTAACTCTGCCGACTGCCACGAGTTCAATCCTGACCGGCTCAAGGTTGACTCAGCTTTCCATCCTTCCGACCTTGGTAAAATGAGGACCCAGATTGTTTTCGGGGAGGCAATATGCTGATTCTGTAAAATTGCTTAGAGAGGGCCATGCAGCGGTATATAAATCTGAGCGTTAGTGCTATTTCTACAGTATGTCCCCAGGGTGAAGTCTTGTCAATTTCATGGAATCGTCAAAGGGAGAATGTTCTCCTTTGTTCCCTGGCCAGAGGTAGAGCTGGTTGGGCTTTTTTTTTAGTCTCCGCTTCTGCTCACCTTAGGTCTTGCGTTCTCTGGGCTACATCAACGAAGGAGGAGCCGTGGAGCTCAAGGGCAGCGTGGCCCGTCAGATCAGCAACCATGAGCTGCTCCTGACGCAGCTGCTTCTGGACAATGCCCTGACCGACCTGCGACCTGAGGAGATTGTGGCCTTGCTGAGCTGCACGGTGTGCCAGGTCCGCACCCAGGTGGAGCCCCAGCTGCCCTCTGTTC
>NW_015407214.1:0-2371 GCF_001527695.2 Protobothrops mucrosquamatus
GATGCAACATATGATAGCATTGTATTCAGTAAATGTCAGGTAGTCAGTTGTCAAAACAGAATTACTTCCTTGAGGTGCAAAGACTTCTAGGAATAGCAGAGATACAGCACCACTAAATTATGTATTTGATCGATTTGACATAGTTTCTTTTGTTTGTTAGCAAAATTTGCTATCCTGCATCTGTTGCCCTTATACTATGGCTAACCTTCACCCAACTTTCGGTTATAGCTAGTTTATATATATGTTGACTGACAGGAAGTAGTAACTTTAAAGCTTTTTTTCCCATCATAGGCATACAATTTTAGCGCTCTAAGAATAAATCATCCCCCAATGTGGAGAGCTGGATTTTGGATGAAATCTCCTTTTCACCCATAAATGCTTTGGTCACCAGAATGGTCAAGCAGAGGGGAAGATTAAATGACAGTAGTAAAAAGTTGCATGCTATTTCTCTTTGATATGGAGTTGGAATGAGGGATGATGTTTCCAGATCTGTGGCAGTCAGAGGTCAAGACATTTATTGAATGTTCTTTTGTGAAGCTTTGTTTGTGGCAGTTGGAGGGACGGGTTGGTTTGTGATATTTCTAACTGTTCTTAGTGTTTCAAATTGGATGAAGGGCAGGCAATCATGGGTTGGTGGCCTTAAAGCTTTTTTTTTTTTTTAGTTATTTGGTAGAGAAAATAATAGTGGAGTAGACTAGCCTCCAGTTGTTGATCAAAGACAATTTTTATTTACACTTGATTTACAATTTTATTTACGCATTTGAGAAACATGGGTGCTTTCTACTGTTTGCAGCTTTTTGTAGCAAAGCTCATAAGACTGTCATCCACCTGTCACCATCTCTGTCAAACAGCTTGAGGCTGAGATTCTTCCTCAGTAGGCCTCAAAATTCGAGCTAAATTCATATTAATTAAGCTTTGTCTTTTATGTTACCTGAGATTAAAATAAACATATTGATAATTTTCCTTTATCGTGGCAGATCCTTTTTTGTTATTGTGCTAGGTGAATAATACAACTCGGGCCCTAGCAGTGACATATGTTCCTAAAATAAAGCGGAGGCAATTTGATGCTTTCCAAATGCATTGATGTTAAAAGCCTTGCTGACCACAACAAGGGATAACGACAATTGTAATCTAAAGTACCAAATTATCTTCCCCTGCTTCATGGAATGTATAGTAGATATCAAATACTAAACTAGGATGTGGGAGTGAGAAACCTGTAGCTCTTCATGTGCTGCTGAGCTGTATAACTTTGGTGAAGGATGCTGGGAAGAGTAATTCAGTGATTCCACTTCTAAACTGTTACTGTTAGAATAATAAGACCAGAGGGCTCTAATAGAAAAGATGCTTCTTTCCCTGAGGAAGTAGGCAGAGAAAATGTAGTATAGTTACAATCTGGTTTGGGTTTTTGCGTGGGTATGGAGGGGGGGTAGATAAATCACTGCCAAATATACACTGGAGCCTCCGGGAATATGTGAACATAAGGCACAAAGCACAGCTTATGTTTGTACAATGGATAAATGCTAGTAAAGAGGAATGCCTTAGCATCCATGGATCTTTGCTACCAAACTTCTTCCACCCACTCAAATTTGCATATCAAGAACCCAGTCATTAGCCAATTGTTCAAAAGTTATAGAAATGGATGATCATTTAAGAAAAGAAATTCTTTAATAACTTTGCCTATTCCTACAAATGTCATATTATTTCCTTATTCATTTCTAAAGACAACACCATTCGGCTGTGGAGAAATAAGCTTATTTTTTCCATGGCTTCAATATATTTTTTTTAATTATGTCAGAGAGAGGAACACGACTGCCTACTATAGTTTTTAAACTGAAGTCATTACAAAGCAGAAAAGGCACGATTACGGTAGATTTTATATTAGAATTGCTAGTCTTCCCTGGTTTTAAAGCCTTCTCCGTTTCTTTCTTGCCACCTCCTGAGGAGAGGCTATAAATGTTAATAAATGTTAAAACAGTCAATAGTATTGCCATTCTTTTATTAGGGAAAATCCATTTGATGGGAAAGAAAATGAAAAATAATTTTGTTTTCTTGGGTTAAATAAGAGATATACACGAACAATGTACAAGAGATTAAAAAAAGAGAAATCATTTACAAATTTAGACACCATCATGAATGATAAATGTATTTCACTGGAAGATCAGAACAGCTAAAGCTTTCCAGTGGGAATGTCTGACTGTGAAAGCTAGACAATGAGAAAAAGCTAGAGAAAAACAAATACAGGCATCTTTAGATATGGTTGCTCTGAGTACAATACACTATCAAAAAAACAATATCATTCAATCCACAATCAAAGTCTGACAATTCTGTTGAGATTATGATTAGTAAGTACAAACTCATATGGGCATCTGAT
>NW_015407215.1:0-2371 GCF_001527695.2 Protobothrops mucrosquamatus
AAGCCACAGCACACTACTTTGCCAGAGATTCAGCTTTTGTCCGTCACAGAGGTCCAAATGGCCACCACCACCCTTTTATAGCCTGTGGGGTGTGGTCCAGTGACTCAGCTTAATCTCTGGCACGTCTCTTTTTCTGCTGCGCACGCTTGTCGCTCCTACGCTGGCGTGGATCCAGCCACAACTTTTCTTCCTCATTATCGGATACACCTGGCTCCTGGCCAATCTCAGAACCACCTGGCTCCTGGTCAATCTCTTCTCCGTCGGGAGACACCTGAGGCCTTGCCAAAGAGGAGGGTCCTGGAGAGGGAGGCCTGGCCATCTCCTCTCCTTCATGTTTGGAGCCTTCTTCCTCCGATAAGAGGGGCTCACAAGACGGAGCCACAACACTCACCAATGCCTACTTGCTGCAGCCAACTCACCATGGTCAACTCACTGCGGGACAAGAGTTACATTGATATCGAAGAAATGGTGGAAGGGAATCATTAAAGAAAGGATACCAAAGAAGGGACAAAATGAAATGTGAAGGACAAAAAAATAAAATATTTTTTAATTATTTTAAATAACTAAATTGAATTGTTAAAATTGCCCTGCCGTGAGTTGTCCCATGGCGAGTTGGCTATAGGGAATTGCCCGTGGCGACTTGAGCATGGTGATGTCAACCGTCCCATTTGGCACATTCAACAAAAGAAACTCCCGGCACTCTAGGCACGGCAGAAGCGAAGTCGGTTCTGGGATTTTTGCCGGGGAAAAATCACATAGGTAACTCTCTTTTCCCCTCCGTGTCACCCACAGTTCATAGTTCACCAACTGAGTTCAGTTCTTTTGCTTTGGGAAAAGCTGTCTGCTTCGATCAAAACTAGGTCTTGGTAGATAACGTCTCCCCAGCAACAGATGGTTCACTTGCATTCCATAACTTCCCTCCACCCTGACTGCCAAAGATGCAAGCAAAAGCAAGTACAGGCAACTATGGAGTCAAGTCAGGTTTGACAGGTGAATTGGCTGTGACAAGTTGTCCCATTCTTGCCCCTAAGCCATCTCTTTGTTAGGTTAAGCATATCTAATTCCTTTAGCTCCTCACCATATGTTTTAGCCTCCAGAACCCCTATCACAGGGATGGCGAACCTTTTAGAGACCGAGTGCCCAAACTGCAACCCAAAACCCACTTATGTATCATCGGGTGCCGGGTGGGCATGGCCCATTGGGTGGGCATGGCCCATTGGGTGGGCGTGGCTGCAGTGGTAATGGCAGACTGGGTGGGACTAAAAAGTTCAATCAATCAATTCCAACTTTGCAAGATGTATTTTTTCCCACGAAAAGTTGAAATGATTGATTGATTGAACTTTTTTTTTTTGCACATGACAGCGGAGGCCTAAAGCGAAAAGGTTTTATAAAAACCAGCTGAAGGCCTAGGACTGGGGCGACGGCGCACGTGCCCACATAGAGGGCTTTGCGTGCTACCTGTGGCACACACGCCATAGGTTCGCCACCACGGCCCTATCACCTTTGTTGCTCTTCTCTTCACACTTTCTAGGGCCTCAGCATGACCAGAACTGGACGCAATATTCCAAGTGGGGTCTCTCTTGTGCAGTATGGAGCAGTACTATCACTAACTGATGGACCAAGTAAATGCAAAATATGTTGGATTAGGCAAAAATGGGGTTGGGTAGTTCAGCAAATTGTGGGAAATTCAAGTTTTTCCTAGCTGGGGAATTCTGGGAGTTGGTCCACCCATCTTCAAGATGCCAGGGTTGAGAATCCCTGCACTGAGAAATTCTTCCTGATGCTCAACTCAGTTGTACTATTTTTTTAATTTAAACCTGTTGGCTGTTGCATTGTCTCCTGCAACGATTCTAAACAATTCTGCTCTTTCTTCTACGTGACAGTCTTTCAGCTCCCTGAAAAGAGCTACCAGGTCTCTTCAATTTTTTCTTCTCCAAGCTAAATGTACGCAACTCCTCCAACTAATACTTTTTTTCCCTTCCAGGCCAATGTACTTATTTTCCAAAGACCCTGAGGGCAGGCAAGAAGCAATGGGTGGATGCTTGTCAGACCCAACCTGGATATAAGGAGGAATTTCCTGACAATGAGAACTATTAAGCAATGGAACAGCTTGCCTCCTGGAGTGGTGGATGCACCATTACTGACCCTCTGGTGTCATATACCAACAGTACCTCATTTTTTAAAGCTTTCTTTTGAATAGAAAGACAATACGAATTTCAGATATTTTTTTAAACCGCATTCTCTCTCATTGATGCATTTGAATGTTATAACCAAAATTCTTGGCCTATTAATTTTACTATACATTTTTCACTCGCACTTCTTCTGTTTCAAATCTCAATAAAAGCATTTACATGTTCCTCATTTGCACATA
>NW_015407217.1:0-2370 GCF_001527695.2 Protobothrops mucrosquamatus
TTCTTCCAACCTATCTGAGCTCCAAGGGAAAATACATGGTAGCTGTGGAAATCTTCTCCATCTTAGCTTCCAGTGCTGGGTGCTTGGGCTTTATCTTTTCTCCAAAATGTTATATTATTGTGTTGAGGCCTGAGCTGAACAGCAAGGGACACCTGGTAAAAGTAAACAAGTGAGAAATCTATAATTCTAACTCAACTAGTTATTTTTCTCATGACCATATACCACCATATTTAATTTTGCTGAGTATACTAGATATTTATAAATGATTGTTTTCTTTTATATGGACCTAGTTTTCCTACAGACATTGAGCCAAAATGATGGATGAATCTGTACACTTTTATTATGTTGATTTTGGCTTCTTCCTGTTGATGTCGAACATATTAACTGTATTTTTTTTATCTTTTGTTTTTGTTGATGTAGGTCATTCAGAATCATGATGATATGAATTGGATGGCTATGTACATATTTTGGTTTTGATCCCTGAATACATCTATCCCTACTTGTCCCAGTAGTTGCACTGGAGAATAAAAACTAGACTGTCTTCCTGTAACTGTTTTTGAAACAGATCTTGTCTTTAAAAAGGGTAGACTACCTGGAACAGATTGGAGTTGATTGTAGTAGTGATGGTTAATTATGAATATTTTGGTAGTTTACTCCATATTGAGTTTATTTTATATTTATCTAGAAGCCTCTGTCATTCTGGATTTATCTAGAAACTTCTGATAGCCTAGACCAGGGCTTTTCAACCAGTGGTATGGGTACCACCTATGGTACATTGGCACCTGGAAGGTGGTATGCGAACATCCTAGAAAAGTGGTAGCGGGGGAGGGGAATGAGCTGAACTGGTGGCAGCACTGCACAAGCCTGAGCGAGAGATGGCTGGAGCTGCAGGGCTGTCAGGGCTCAGCGGAAGCACCAGGATCAGTGCCAGGCTCCAGCTGGAGCTCAGCGCTGATCCTGGTGCTTCTGCTGAGCCCAGAAGTAGCGTCGATCAGCTGGAATGTTGCAGCATCTCCAGGGTCTGGTGATTTACATTCAGATGCTTGGCAACTGATTTATATTTATGACGGTAACAGTGTCCCAGAGTCATGTGAAGTGACCAAAACCTGCTGCAACCACCCAGCAGATGGGGGGGAATAAAAACCAAACACCCCCTCAACCCACCCCCGCTGCTAATCCTCAACAAAAATGCTCACAACAATGGAAACTTCAGACAGGAGGAAGAGCGCCACCGGGTGGGCAGGCAGGTGTCTTGCTTGGCTGTAGCTTGGGGGGCACTTTTTTCAGTGCCATTGTAACTTCGAACAGTCACTAAGCGAACTGTTGTAAGTCGAGGACTACCTGTACTTTATCACTTTTTTCCTTTTTTGAGGGGGGGGTGTCATCAAGTTTTTGACACCTTGCTAGGCGACTGGTGATACTCGGATATTGCCATATCCTAAAAGTGGTACAATGGGTGACAAGGTTGAAAAGCCCTGGCCTAGACCAGGGGTAGGCAACCTCAGCTCTTTTATGACTCATGGACTTCAACTCCCAGAATTCCTGAGTCAGCTATGCTCCTAGGAATTCTGGGAGTTGAAGTCCATGAGTCATGAAAGAGCCAAGGTTGCCTACCCCTGGCCTAGACAAATGAGCAAATTCTTTTTTTTTTTTTCACATTTTAAATTTTTATTATTTTTATCATAAAAAAAAAAACACATCACAAATACATCACAATACAAAAAAACCCATTCCCCACCCCCCACCCCCCGGACTTCCCAAACCTTATCCCAGGATACTATTCAACTAAAATTAAACTAATAATAATATCCCTAACTCCACAGAATAATATTCTACATAAGTAGGTGAAATATATTAAAAAAAAGAAACAAATTATCTAAAAGCCTAGATTATATTCCACCATTCTATGCTTATTTTGAATATAAACAACCCATCTTCTCCATATTGATAAAAATTGTTCATTTGAGTGATTCTTCAAATAAGCCGAAATTTTTGCCATTTCAGCAAGATGCGAAACCTTCAATCTCCAGTCCTCCATTGTAGGTAAAACTTTACTCTTCCAGTTTTGAGCTATCAGCAAACGGGCAGCAGTTAAGCAATACAACATCAAATTCGTTTCTTTTACATCCAAACTTTGTGTAATACCCAGGAGAAACAACTGAGGCAAGAAAAAAATTCTTCTTTTAAAAATTTGCTGTAGGTTCCACCACAATTTTATCCAAAAAGCCTTAATAACCTTGCAAGTCCACCACATATGAAAAAAAGTTGCATCTTGTTGTCCACACCTCCAGCACTTGGATTCATAATTCTCATAAATGCGAGACATAGTTGCAGGATCCATGTGCCATCTATAAAACATTTTATAAAAAT
>NW_015407218.1:0-2370 GCF_001527695.2 Protobothrops mucrosquamatus
TAGTTAGGGATGATTTTAATATAATTTTAATTACGACACAGCTACTAATATTTGGCTTTTAATTTGGTTTTAGAGGGGTTTTTATTTTGGTATTTATTTATTTATTTTATTTTGGTATTTTATTGTTACTTGTTTTTAATATGCTGTGCACCGCCCTGAGTCCTTCGGGAGAAGGGCGGTATATAAATCAAATTAATAAATAAAAATAAATAAATAAAATAAATGGTTAACATTTTATAAAGTTTTGTTTTAATTCCTTTTTAGGATTTTTAGTGAACAACACATCTTTTCTAAGGCCATATGTCATGACTGTAACACTGACATATTATTTACAGAAAACACAACCACTGTTTAAAATCTGAAGGACCACAATGCTGTGAATATTTTTGGTCGGGATTTTCTACAATCTCTTCATTGTGAGAGATTTCCCTGTATTCACAAGGAAACATTGTAACTTGAATCCCTTCAGGCCAAATGAAGAATGGCAAAAGCATTAACTGTTTTGAAAATCATGGTATTGCATGCTATCCATGACTATCTCCTTCATTTATATATGTGTCATGTGGTCCTGTCCACCACCAGCCCAGTCAGGATCGTGTATTGCAGCGGTTCTCAACCTATGGGTCGTGACCCCATTTGGGGTCGATCGACCATTTCACGGGGGTCGCCAAGCAAGGCTGTCCGCCATTTTTGTTGTCCGCCATTTTTGTTGTCCGCCATTTTTTCCCCCTTTTCCGGCGGGTGCCTTACCTCCCTTGGGCTGGGCCAGCTAGTGGTCAGCCTGCTCCATCTCTGCCGCTTGCCAACTACGCCTCGGCCGGCGCAGGGGGCAGAACCACGTATGCGTGGCGCTCCTGGGCAGGGAAAGTCCTCGACTTACGACTGGTTGGGTAGTCCTCGACTTATGACCGGTTTAGGCCTCAACTTATGACCGGTTTAGGCCTCGACTTATGACCAGTTTAGTCCTCGACTTACGACCAGTTGGGGTCGCAGCATTAAAAAGGTTGAGAACCACTGGTGTATTGAGTAGAATGCTCTGAAATGGAATTTTACTTGCCTTCTCAACTACAACTATCCTTGCAATTATTTTGGGAGAGAAATATTGTAGTCAATTATCTATCTGATTTCTGCATAGGGAAGGGTCTTTTATGTGCGACCTGGTAAATACTCTTCTGACAAAGAGGAACGCTTTCAAAATATGCTGGGACTTTGGGACACTAAAGAATATACCTTTTCTCAGAACCTTTTCCCTCCTTTACTTTCCATCAAAGAGTGCTCCACAGCACCAAGGGAGCTCATGACTGAAGTATCTCTTAAAGTGGGATCTTTCCCTTTACTCTCAGGCATTATACGTGCCATAGAAGACATGCTCATATTAGACGCTTAAGAATAATTTCACTACTAGAAGAATATTTTGTTAAAAATGTATAAGCATAGACTAGCTGTAAATCATAGCTATTTTTTTCCTAATAAACCAGAGCGTAAAGTAGTTTTCTTACCCAGGATAAAAGATTTTTTTTTCTTTTTTCTTTTGAGACAATCAATCTGTTTTTTTGGGGGAAAAAAATAATAATCTCCAATTATTTCTAGTATCTCTCATCCCTGTAAAATGAGGAAAAGATATTATACTGCCAGGTATTTATCTAAACCATGTACAATACATCCCCCACACATCTGCTTCCTGAAAGTCTACCCACAATTTTGTCAATCAAGCTGACAACACAGTCAGTAAAAGAGAATTGTTTCTGAAGTGAAGAAAAGAAATCCAGACCTCAAAGTGAATTGCAAAATAAAATTCTTTCCTCCTTCCCTGACATTATTAGTTCAGAAATTGTTTTACAGCATACAAATTAAACAGCATTGTATGGAATTCGATCTGACTCGTGTGCAGTAATATTTTATATTCCAACTAATTTGTTCTGTAAATATGCAGATATGTGGATAGCCAAGACATTACAAATCAAGTCTAAAAGTGCGTCATTGGTATGACAGGAATACTAAAAAAAATAACATATTACAAACTAAACTTAACAGACATAAACAATTATGTTTGTATGCCTAACTTTTCATGCTTTTCCTTGCAGCCTTCAGGATGCCAGAAGCCATAAAATAGCTTATTTAATTTCTTATTTAAGCCTGGAACTTTTATATATTGGTTATTATATATTGGTTTTTTTTTCTTGAATCTTTCCTGACTTATATTTCATCATTTTTATTTTGTTGATTAAAAAGTTTTACTGCAACTTTGTAGTCCTCACAGTTTTTTAATAGGTATTTAAAAATATGTTCACGATTGAATCAATTATTGGCAAGAACTTTGGAAGAAAGAGTTGTAATACCTCATATTATTACAACTAATAATAACTAACG
>NW_015407219.1:0-2370 GCF_001527695.2 Protobothrops mucrosquamatus
CTACGCCATCGCCCTATTTTTAAAAAATTTCTGAAAGCCCAACTTTTCCTCAGGTCTTGGATTGGGGTAGGTGGGAAGCACTTTTCACAATGTTATATGTTAGCAGAACATTTTCTTCTGCACCACGCCCTGCTTCCCCCCTATCCTTTTTTGGTTTTAATGCTCTACAGAGCCTGGACGCATTTGGAGTTAGGCAACCTTTTAGATTAAATTGATGAATAGATGGAAGTTAATTTGGATTAACAGAAATGGTAAATCAAGTCTTGACTGAGTTGTTTACCAGGATAGGATAGCTGTTGAAATCATGATAGTCACAGCAATTACTTTTTTTAAAAGGGCAATGGAAAAGTTATGGGCCACCCATGGTATGGAATATTCTCATTTCAGACCCTTACCTTTACCAAACAATTAGATTAACTGAGAAGTTAAATGGAACATTTGGCACCAAGAACATTCCAATAATTGCGATTTGATATTGCCATATTTCTTGTTTTACTTTAGTTGGGATTTTCGCTTTCAAATCAATGTATGGCAGAAATGTCTGAAGGCCATTGGAACCGATACATTAGCAGACGAGAAAGAAGAAAGAAGAAAGCTGGACTTTTTAAAGCAGTATAGGAATTGGTATAACTAGAGATTTTTATCTTACAAATATGGAAAACTTCACTTCCCCAATGAGAAATTTACTCTCTGTATTCTATAATGAGCTTAGTTACAGATATAAAATAAGTTTAATACTATTACAACTGAATTACCATTCAAGTATCAGTTTCTAAATGTGGTCTGATTAGCACATCTTGGCAACATACTATGCTAATACAAACACAAAACTTTACGATATAATTAATTTCAAAACTGGAATATAAAATTCACTTAAGTAAAAAAAGATTGTAAGTAAACACTCTGGTGTCCTATTGTAACTCAGAATGTAGTGAACTGACCTATAACCCTCTTATGATACTTCCTTACTGCCACATTTGCAGGAGGGAGACTGTTCTGGGAAAGATGAGTGGAGAACGTCAGGAGTGTATGCCAAAAGTATATATATTCCTAACAGGGTCACCTAAGGCATGAAGGTCATCCCAGCTGCTCAGGTAAAGCAAGCAGACATTTATACTGGACAGCAGCTATATCTGAAGCATCAGTCTCCACAATCACTTTAGTGAGGATGGCAAAGACACCATTTTGTACTGTGCGGGAGAAGGCAATCATAAACCACGCCTGTATTTTTACCAAGAAAACCACATGAATGGAAAATATCAAATGACTGAGGATACAATACTGGACAATGAGCCTCTCACGTCGGATGGCATTCAAAAAGCTAAGATTTTTTGGAGTGCTAATAGCATTTATGGCATTAGCTAGATTAAGTCTTTGGGACGTTTAGTTGCTGATGACACAGAGGAAAATGTGGCTGCAAAGATAGAATTATATCGGGAACATGGAACATAAGAAGCATGAATAGGAAAAAGTTCAATACAGTGAAAGATGAAAGGACTATACACTGATATCTAAGGCACCAGTGAATTGTGATGGATCAAGATTGCACATTTCATTCAGAAGGTCACACTGTTTACTACTCAAAAATGAAAAATAACGAAGAGTATAGTGTTATAGTTTGGAAAAGTATAGTAAAAAAAGTACTTGGCCACAGTGCAATCAATGACCAAATAATATTGATCAGACTTGTGAACATATGGCAACCATTCAAGTATATGCTCCAACCACCAAAGCAGAAGAAGAGGTTGAGTTTTATGATCAAATTCAATTTGAAATCAACAGAACATGCAAGGAAGATGTTGGTGCTTGTGACTGAAGACTGAAATGCCAAAGTTAGAAATATTAAAGGGAAAATATGGTTCGATTATATAGCTTAGGAAACAAAGAAACAAAAAAAGCAGGAGATTGGTTTAACCAATTTCTGCTCTTCCAATGAATTCTTCATAGTTAATACTATCTTTAAACAACCAAAATGATGCTTCGATACATGGACAGCATCAGATGGAGAATATAGGCATCAAACTGCCTGTATTATTGCTAAAAAGAAGTGGAGGAGCTCAATTATAGCATCAAAGACATGGCTAGGTGCTGACTGGAGCAGATTACAAAATGCTCATGTGCAAGTTCCAAGTTAAGCTAAAGAAAAAGAAGAAAGCCAGTCCAGTTTCCATGACTCGACGTTCCCACGTGATGCCGCTGCTGCGCGAGCTGCATTGGCTGCCTGTGGCCTTCCGGGTGCGCTTCAAGGTGCTGACTATCATCTTTAAAGCGCTCCATGGCATCGGACCCGGATACCTTCGAGACCGCCTCCTGCCGCAGATTACCTCCCATCGACCTGTACGCTCCCATAGAGTGGGTCTCCTCAGGGTG
>NW_015407220.1:0-2370 GCF_001527695.2 Protobothrops mucrosquamatus
TATCACTGCACAACAAGCTCTTTTGAGAGTAATGGCAAATTTCAGCCTCCGGTCCTTCTTCCTTCCTTCCCTCCTTCCCTTCCTCCCTCCCTTCCCTCCTTGCTTCCTTCCCCCTCCCTCCCTCCCTCCCTCCTTTCTTTCCTTCCTTCCTTCCTTCTCTCTGCTTCCTTTCCTTCCTCCGTTCCTTCCTTCCTTCCATCCTTCCTTTCCTTTCTTTTCCTTTCCTCCCTCCCTCCCTCCCTTCTCTTGCCTAGCACTGAATAGTAACCAAAGGATGCATTCCCCCCCCCCCCCTTGAGAGGTGGTGAGATGTATTTTTAGTTTCCATGGGGAACGTGGCCCAGGCAGGCTTCTCTCAACACAATCACAACAGAGGGAACACACTCGGCCTGTGGAAAAGGACGACGTAATTCTAATTCTCACCGGGGTTGGGTTGAAGGTATTCCGTCGTCCGGGCCAAGATTTCCGTAACAGCCTTGCTGGTGAGGTCCACTTTCTGTTAGAGATAAAAGTCAGGAGTTGACCAAGCCACAGAAATGTGGGAATGAGGGGGTTCGTTATCGCTTCGATTTTGGAGGCGCAGATGGTCCCCGACTTACAACAGTTCATTTAGTGACCGTTCTAAGTTTCAACCGCCCTGGAAAAAGTGAATTTTGACCGATTTTCACACTTAAGGCCGTCGCAGCCTTCCCCAAGGTCACGTGATCTAAATTCGGATGCTTGGCGACTGATTCGTATTTATGACGGTCACTGTGTCTCCACAGGTCACGTGATCCCCTTCTGTGACCTTCTGACAAGCAAAGTCAGTGGGGGAAGCCAGATTCCCTTAACGACCGTGTCACTCGCTTAACGACTGCAATGATTCGCTTCACAATTGTGTTACTAACTTAACAACTTTAGCGATCCACTTCACAATTGTGTTACTAGATTAACAACTGCGGTGATTCATGTAACAACTGTGTTACTAACAACTTTAGTGACCCACTTAACAACTGTGTTACTAACAACTGCGGTGATTCACTTAACAATTGTGTTACTGACTTAACAACTTTAGTGATCCACTTCACAATTGTGTTACTAGATTAACAACTGCGGTGATTCACTTAACAACTGTGTTACTAACAACTTTAGTGATCCACTTAACAATTGTGTTACTACCAACTGCAGTGATTCACTTAACAATTGTGTTACTAACTTAACAACTTTAGTGATCCACTGAACAATTGTGTTACTAAATTAACAACTGGGGTGATTCACTTAACAATTGTGTTACCAACAACAATTGCAGTGATTCACTTAACAATTGTGTTACTAACTTAACAACTTTAGTGATCCACTTAACAATTGTGTTACTACCAACTGCAATGATTCACTTAACAATTGTGTCACTAACAACTTTAGTGATCCACTTAACAATTGTGTTGCTAACTTAACAACTTTAGTGATCCACTTAACAATTGTGTTACTAACTTAACAACTGCGGTCATTCACTTAACAACTGTGTTACTAACAACTGCAGTGATTCACTCATCAACTGTGGCAAGAAAGATCATAAAATGGGTCATAAAACTCACTTAACAAATGTTTCGCTTAGCGACAGAAAATTTGGGCTCCACCGTGGTCGTAAGCTGAGGACCACCTGTACATAATAAGTTTCTTTCTATAAATTTCTGGTTTAGATTAGTGATTTTCAAGAGTTTTGCACATGTTCTTGGGGGGAGACCTGTTCTGGAAGTTGGCAAATGCATTTAAAAAACAAAAAAGCCAAACTAAATTCAGTGAAGGGGTTTTGCAAACTCCTTAAGATAAAATAATTTTGAAGAATATGTCGTGTCTTTGAACAGAACGGCAACAAAATGCATTTTTTTAAAAAGATTTTTTAAGATATACAGTACGTGGGCCACAGTTGCATATATTATTTCAGTATTATTTGATGGACTGTTTTTCTCAGGGAACAAACAGATGGATTCGTTTTCCCTGCTTGATCGGCAGATTAAATTGGGAACGTTGATACACAAACAAGGGACTCATTTATGTAATGTAAACTTATGTAAAATAAACATAAATTTCTGCCTAGTCAACCTCTGCAGTTTTGTGGGCATGCAAAGGTAGTTTTGTCCGTTGTTTCGACTTCGCAGTTCAGTCCACAGGAAGTCCTGACCGTATGGGAGCCTGGCGATTATGGTCATAAAGCGGGTCACTATCGGACCGTAAGCCAAGGACAGGATAACCTGTTATTGCCCTGCCTTGTGGTCTCCTTTTTAAGCTTTAACCCTGTTTGACCATGATAAATAAAATTGATCCAATGATGGAATGGTTAACTACAGACATTGTGGCTTCTCCAGTTTTGGAAATTTTTTAGGACAAGAT
>NW_015407221.1:0-2370 GCF_001527695.2 Protobothrops mucrosquamatus
TTTATCAGTTACCTAGGAGCCTAGGACTTGGCAGCACAAGAAATCAACTGTCAAGACTGATTCACCTTTCACCTAGATTTTCTCTTCAGCTTATATTTTGACAATGGTATGAAAGGGGAGGTATGGTTGCCTTAATTTAACTTAATAACATGCCAACACCTCAATCAGCAATTAAAAAGCCACCTACAACCAAGCACCATATAAATACTATGCCTACAATAGCCCAAAGCACACATACTAGTAGAAGTTCCCTGAGGATGGTCTCCAGCCCTAGTTCAAAAATTCAGAAGACTAAACCTCTGGTCCCAGTGACTGACCCAGGTTGGATCCTACAACATTATGCTAGGTAAGGTATATTTGCCTTCATTCGAGCAAGGTGAAGTCTCCAAGAGTCCTGTCTGGCATTTATTCGGAGAGAGGGATGAGACAGAGATGTATTCTGCCCCCTGTCTTTTTAACTTCCACATCAATTCAGCGGTGGACCTTCCTCGTGATCCACATTTTCACGCATCTAGCACGATGCAGAATCCCTATACTCCTCTACTACACTAATGAGGCCACCCTAATCTCACAAACTGTGGGGCTGTTTGTGCTTGTAGGGCTGAAAAAAATAGCAGGAATGTTTTAGTACCATAGACAAAATCATCTGGTTCTTATTTTTGAGAAATCTAAAATTCTGGTCTTTGCTAAGAGACCCACCCAACAATCTTGGAGAGTAGAAGGACAAAGATTAGAGGAAGTTGCCGCGTTTAAATTTCTTGGGGTGGTTTTCCACTCTAAAGGCACCTGGAACATGCACCAGAGTCACACAGTGTAGCTTTTAGGTCTAATAAGTGTTATGAAGTGCTTCTTTTATGCAAACAGAGGACAAATAATCCCTGTGGTATTTAAAACCCCCGGGGCCAAATCCTTTATGAAGCAGAACTAAGAATTTATGTGAAGAAGGATTCACTAGAAACAGTGCAAACAAAATTTTGAGATCAACTCTTGCTGCACCCAATGGAACAGGAAAGCTCCAAACACCTATGACACAGGAATACCCACAACTTTGTCTAAAACTAAGGCCTTGGAGGAGAATGAATTGGGTGAAAACATTCCCTTGACTCAATAGACTGAGCCTTTTAATTTTAATACACAATTTACCTTTTCCCTGGAGACAGGCCATAGAGAAGAAATTGGCATTATATAAACTTTTTGTACTATTCCTATTTTTTTTTAGGATATGACCAAGCCAAACAATAAATAAAGGCCCTTGGGAACCAGGAAGATAACCACAAAATCTAAATTTCCTCAAGCTGAGAATAATATTTTTCAGTGAGGCATAACATCTTACCATCTACACTGCTGCAAGGCAGATACTCCAAAAGCCCATTAGCCAAGCTTATCCGCCTTTGTGGTAACAAGGAGATTGAAGCCATTTCACATGTATTAATTACTACATGGTCAATTCTACAGGGATGTCAGAACTGCTTATATTCTGTCCCAAAACATGCCCCTGATTCAATAGACTGACCCTTTTAGTTTTAATTGACAATTTACCTTTTGTCTGGAAACAGGCCATAGAGAAGAAATTGGCATTATATAAACTTTTTGTACTATTCCTAATTTCTTTAGGATATGATCAAGCCAAACAACTGTTCACTTAAAGACAAGGGATACAGAATTTCGGACTGAAGTTAATAGGCTGCCCAACATGGCAGAAACTGGATAAATAAGGGCCTTTGGGAACCAGGAAGATAGCCAAAAAATCTAAATTTCCTCAAGCTGAGAATAGCATTTTTCAGTTGGGCATAACATCTTACCATCTACACTGCTGCAAGGCAGATATTCCAAAATCCCATTAGCCAAGCTTATCTGCCTTTGTGGTAACAAGGAGATCGAAGCCATTTCACATGTATTAATTACTACATGGTAAATTCTATAGGGATGTCAGATCTGCTTATATTCTGTCCCTAATATGTAAATTTCCAGGAAGATCAGACAATTTCTATGTGAACCAACATCTAGAAGATTTGAAACTGTTTATTATCAGTGCAGTAGCCAGATTTTGTGTTGCTGCAATGAAATTAAGGTATAACTGGTTACAGCAACAATCATTTCTGTTTCATTTATCATTTTAGATTTAACACATACTAGCTCTCTCATTTTTAGATGATATATATTTTATTTCATAGTCTGTAATATTTTAGATTTACACTTGCACAGGTAATTAATGCATCATTATAGCAAGACATGCCACAATTTTATGTGTTATTTTATCTTTGTTATGTTAGTATTTGATTGCATCTATTTGATTTAATTTTGGTGTTGTATTTTTTAAAAGTTTGCTAGTTAATTTTTGCTGATACATACACACACCACACAAAGTGG
>NW_015407222.1:0-2370 GCF_001527695.2 Protobothrops mucrosquamatus
AGTATTTTAATTGGAAACACAGCTTGTAATATTTGGTTTTAATTCGGCTTTTATCGGGGTTTATTTTCTGTATTTTTGTATTTTGTAATTTTTTGTATTTTGTGTTTATTATTTGTTTTTAATATGCTGTGAACCGCCCTGAGTCCTATGGGAGAAGGGCGGTATACAAATTAAAATAATAAATAAATAAAAATAAATGTTGTCCAGTTGATTTGGACCATAGCTGCCATCTTTCCTAACCACAGTCCATATTTAATTTAATGGAAACTGTACCCCTCAGTATCTAAGACAAGTTAAGTAATTGAGCAAATGGTTTGACTCAGTATAACATAGATTCTTATGCTGAGCAGAACTAGACATAGGTATCACACCACGGGTTCATCTAATCCAAGACCCCCAGATTGTCAGAAAGTGTCCAGCTTAAGTTTAACTCAGTCTTCTTGCCTAACATCGTCAGGAAGCAATATGTTTTACCCCTGAACTAGAGAACCCAAACATGGAACCCAAAATGCATTTCCCCCTAAATGAAAGAAAATCAGCTATTGTATCTAATGTCTCTTCTCCTCCTTCAATTCATATCTGGGGATCAATAGGACAACACTACTTCTTCAACCTCAGCTTTCTTTTCTTCTTTGGAGCCTTTCCTCTGGATGACTTAAGTAGCATTTCCAGTCTTGCTTTTATCAGCTGACCTTAAGTTCTGTCTCAATGACACTTTAGAAGGTTTAGAGTGCATATTGATCAGCTTAAACCTAACTCTTGGGAGCAAAAGACACTTGAAACTGATACCAGTATATCAGGTTAAGAGACTGGCTTTTTGAGATTAGCAGTGATAAAAAGGGTCAAATAAAGCTCTACCCCTTGCCATCACTTAGATGCAATACAGCAACTGCTTCCTCCAATAAAAGTATCGTGAAAGCAGAAAGAGGTAAGGAACATTTTAAAGAAGAAGCAATAAATAGCACAAAAAAGGATCCTATGGGACTAGTGCTATATTGTGGAATCCATGTTCACCATGTTGACTAGCTATAAACTTTTTATTTAATAATGAACTTTGATGGTTGGGTGTCCATCTTTTGAGAACTAAAATGGGTTCCCCAACCCAAAGAAATATAAGGGATAGTTCGTACAGATCTGCATGAAGACATATAGCAGTAAATAAAAAGATACATATTTTAAAAAAACTAAACTGATAATATCTGATAAAGATTTGGAAGAAGGATCCTAAGATGTAAGGATATTAAATAGTCAACTAAAAGGAAGAGAGACCCAGAGAGGACTCGTTCAGGCCACAAACAGCTTAAAGCAACCTTCTTCAACCAAGAAACTTTCAGATATCAGATCACTGTGCCCATTTTTTTCTAGCTAACATGCCCAATGGATATGTTCACATGTTCACATGTATGTAGGTCACCAGGTGGATAGTGATTGCTTAAATGATATATTACATTATGCTACTAAATACTACAGCATAGAGATTAGCATCATCCCACGAGGGTCTGTAAAAGTATCTAGCTGGATTATTGTAGGAGGTCCATTAACTATGATGCATTTCACTGAACTGTTGTTAAGCTTTTAATACAAAGTGGTGAGAACCGGCGCTTTAAAGTAGCTCCATTTATTCCTGTTTTACCAGTCATATTACTTTGTAGCTGTTGAACAGTGATGCTCCCCAGATATTTAAGAATATTTCCTCCCCACCCTCCATTAACTAGGTCATTTATTTCATGTTATTATTTAAAGTGCTTTAGAGGCTTTTCAGTGCTACAACTTCATCAAACAACGTATAAAGAAGAGTACTATTGGACAATAGCCATAGTCACCAACATAAGAAAGTTTTGAAAAACAATTTTAAATTTAAAGACCAGCCATGAATTTAACTGGAGGAAGTTTTAAATGGAAATATTTCTGCAGCTCACCTAACATTTGAACTGAAAGGGATAGACCACAGGGCCTTTTCTGTAATGGCTGCAACATTTTTTCTTGTCCATGTCAATTTAATAAACCTTAGTGGTGGTGAACATTCATAAAATATCCTCTACACAATTCTGCAAGCATAGGCAAGAGTCTATAAGAAAAAATTATATCCTACAAATAGTCCTGCCTGGGATTGCTTTATTTACATTAGCACTTCTGAAGTAGAATCAATTTACAGGAAAGCCAGTACAGTCGGTACAAAATCTGATTGTTCCTCAACTTTCTGTAAGTTGCCAGCATCAGAAAAGTTGCACTTTGAAGTTACACAGGCACCGCCTCTTAAAATACCTTGCTATTGTCTGGTTTGTAATTAATGAAGAGATTATCCAAGCCATGCTCAATTGTTTCACAGAGAGCCACAACGGCTGTTCAAGCCGAAGCTTGCAAAAATAT
>NW_015407223.1:0-2370 GCF_001527695.2 Protobothrops mucrosquamatus
CTCTCTCTCTCTCTCTCTCTCTCTCTCTCTCTCTCTCTCTCTCTCTCTCTCTTTCTCTTTCTCTTTCTCTTTCTCTCTCTCTCTCTCTCATTGTATGTTATGTACATCTGTCACTGATAATTTTGCTAATCTGTAAAATTCTTAAAGACACTTTGCATTATTTATTACAACAAAGTTAATTCTGTTATAACTTGCTCTTTGGAAATGATTATTGTTGCCTTACAAATGTAGTGTCCTCTTCCCTTTCTCTGTGGTCCACCTGAAAACCCAAGAGCCCTGTGGAGTAGTAAGGCAGTGATTTTTCTCTTGTGTATTAGTTGATCTTTATGCAGTTTCACATTTGTGATACCTATGTAAATAGTTAAATAGTAGATTGGCATAGACTTTGCTCAGTGAGGAGTCATAATTTAATGACAGAGCACTTAGGTATATGCCGAAGACCCCAACTTCACCCCTGTATTTACAGTTAAAATGATCGGCCAGCAGGTGATGAAAGACACTCTTGTAAAGGAAAATACTTCTTCAATCTCTGTACAAATGCTGTCAATGTGAGGAGACAATGTATGGTACAGAAAGATAGCAGTAGAACTGGCACGCAATAGCTTCATTAGTTCCTGTGCTTCTAGAGTTTGGAGGGGAAAAAATAATTAGAACGCAAGAAGAAACCAAATGGCCATTACATTTTTATTCCCAAATCTCCAATATATCATGAATTGCCCAGGTAAATCAAGGTAAAAAAGTTTACAGATTTAAGTATATTCTCTAAAAGTAGACAAAATAAGCCCACTGTGAGGACACTTCTCTGTTTTTCCCATTCTAGGAGAGTCTTTCACTCTAGGAGTCTCCTTTCAACTGGAAGAAAAGCCTCTGACTGCTGAGAGCTTTCTATTGATGATCCACTCACTTTGTCTCTCTTTAATTAAGCTGTTGATCACGCTTTGAAATTTCTTTTGAAAAATGTATTTTGCCGAATAGAAAAATATGGTACAAATCAAATATTAATAATAATATTTGACTCCTGGAGGCTTGAAAAGAAAAGAGAGAAACCCATGGTCACTTCATCATTAAAGGGTATCTTTCCCCCAGATAATAAAAAATTAAAAATAATTAACATTCACCACCCCTTGTATGGGTTAGGAGGGCCATTGAGCATGGGAAGGTTCATGTACAAGGCTAATGGGATCATTTAGAAAAATACTATTTCTAAGGCCTCCTTTCTGTTCACTCATGTGAAGCTGTTGTATTGTTTCCAAAGTTTGAAGAGTCCTTCACAAAGCCCACTTCGAAGATGGTTTATAGAACCATTCTCTGGTTGTTCTGTAGTAAGATGCTGACAGGAAAAATAGCGGAATTTATGCAGGAAGGAAAGGAGGCAGCAAAAGTTGTGAGATTCATTAGGAATGGAATTGTGAATTGTGAATTTCCTCCTAAAAAACCTTCACATTCAAATGATTATTATTGTACTGATGAGAGCTGGACACCCCCTCCTCAACCCAGAGAGGGAATAACCAGGCAAACACACCTAATTCAGCAGCAGCCTGAGGCTAAGTGGCAAACACTTAACATATACTAAATGGAGAGCTGGCTAGCAGCAATTAGGACTATTCACACAACAATAAGGCTATCACACACAACAATAAAGCCATTAAATACCTTTCAGGCAGGATTAGGAAGGAAATTTACCCAGCAAAAGCCACTGACTAGCAAATCAGAAAAGATAGATTCAAACTCACCAATCAGAAAAGACAAGTGACCTATTTCTTCCGCGCTGCGCCGTCAAGGAAAATCCCGGCTGGAAGAACCGAAAGGGGGAAATTCCTCTCAACAGTACTATATAACTATCTGGATGTATGTCAGACTGGGGTCAAACCTGCTCTGGACACTTGTGAGAAAGAGAGATATTCTAGAAAGCATGAGTGTGGAGTCTGAGAAGTTACCTTCCCTCCTCTGACATTACTGGACATTATGACTGATATTGATTTGGTTTATTTGATTTTGACTTAACATGCTATGCAAACCCAGATATGCTGTAGTTGGTTAGCTATGGTTTAGATCAGTGGTTCTGATGGTTAGCTATGGTTTAGATCAGTGGGGTCGATCGACCATTTCACGAGGGTCACCAAGCAAGGCTGTCCGCCATTTTTTTGTCCGCCATTTTTTTTTGTCCGCCATTTTTTCCCCTTTTCCGGCGGGTGCCTTACCTCCCTTGGGCTGGGCCAGCTGGTGGTCGGCCTGCTCCATCTCTGCCGCTTGCCAGCTACGCCTCGGCCGGCGCAGGGGGCGGAACCACGCATGCGCGGCGCTCCCGGGCAGGGAAAGTCCTCGACTTACGACCGGTTGGGTAGTCCTCGACTTACGACCGGTTTAGTC
>NW_015407224.1:0-2370 GCF_001527695.2 Protobothrops mucrosquamatus
GGTGGGTGGGTGGATAGATATGGAGAGATAGATAGACAGACAGACAGACAGACAGACAGACAGACAGACAGATAGATAGATAGATGGATAGATGTAGGTAGGTAGGTGGGTAGATAGGTAGGTAGATAGGTAGGTAGATAGACAGACAGACAGATGGGTGGGTGGGTGGATAGATATGGATAGATAGATAGATAGATAGATAGATAGATAGATAGATAGATAGATAGATAGATAGATAGATAGATAGATAGATAGATAGATAGATAGATAGATAGATGATTGATGATAGATAGATAGAGACAGGCAGACAAGCAGACAGACAAACAGACAGACATCCAAAGAGGTCTATTAGGATGTTTTATCCCATCATGCCCCATTTTCTGGAACTCCCTGGACAAATCCCTGTAGTTTTCTTGGCAAAGCTTTTTTTCCCCAGTAGTTGCCTCCTTTCTAGGGCCAACAGAAAGTGACTGGTCCAAGCTCTCCCAGCTGGCTTTATGCCTAAGACTGGCCTAGAACTCACCATCTCCTGGCTTCTGGCCTTAACCACTAGACCAAACTGGATGTTGCAAGTTGCTGCCTTGATATCCTAACTATGCTGCATTTGTGCTCTGCTCAGCGTCGATTATCACAATTCAGTATTGTCTGGGGATTCTACTTTCGTGGATCATTCTGTACTTACCAATTGCTTCCATTTCTTTAAAGCAGGGCTTTTCAACCAGTGGTATGGGTACCACCTGTGGTACATTGGCACCTGGCAGGTGGTATGCGACCATCCTAGAAAAGTGGTAGCGGGGGAGGGGAATGAGCTGAACTGGTGGCAGCACCGCACAAGCCTGAGCAAGAGATGGCTGGGGCTGCAGGGCTGTCAGGGCTCAGCGGAAGCGCCAGGATCAGTGCCGCTTTCCAGCTGATCGGTGCTTCTTCAGGGCTGTCAGGGCTCAGTGGAAGCGCCAGGATCAGTGCCAGGCTCCAGCTGGAGCTCGGCACTGATCCTGGCGCTTCCGCTGAGCCCAGAAGAAGCGCCGATCAGCTGGAATGTTGCAGCATCTCCAGGGTCTTGTGATTTACATTCAGATGCTTGGCAACCGATTCATATTTATGACGGTCACAGTGTCCCCGGGTCATGTGAAGTGACCAAAACCTGCTGCAACCATCCAGCAGACGGGGGGGATAAAAACCAAACACCCCCCCACCCCACCCCCACTGCCAATCCTCAACAGAAATGCTCACAACAATGAAAACTTCGGACAGGAGGAAGAGCGCCGCTGGGCGGGTGGGCAGGCAGGTGTCTTGCTCCGCTGTGGCTTGGGGGGCACTTTTTTCAGTGCCATTGTAACTTCGAACACTCACTAAGCGAACTGTTGTAAGTCGAGGACTACCTGTACTTTATCACTTTTTTCCTTTTTTTTTTGTTTGGTCATCAAGTTTTTGACACCTTGCTAGGCGACTGGTGGTACTCGGATGTTGCCATATCCTAAAAGTGGTACTATGGGTGAAAAGGTTGAAAAGCCCTGACCTATGTTACAAGAATCTTTCCAGATTGACTGCATTGCCTTGGGAACGGTGAGATAAGGCATCAAAGATCCTGGGGGAAGTCAGTCCTATGCCACTTTCCCCAGTTGCAAGAACTCTGAGCTTAGCCCTCTCTTAACACCTCCCTCTAGCCTAGCTGGAGATTGCACCACAGAAGGATCATTATATCCTCCTGAGTCATCTTTCTTTTCCTCTGCTTTTCCAGATGTTTGCACAGATGGATGTCTTGACAACTTCTTCTCGTGGTTTTTTTTTTTTCCCCTTGGACGATCTGCAATGATCAGGTAGAGGGAACAGATTGTTCTTTCATTCCCGTATTCTACTATAGTTTCATAGAATTTTAGGTCCATAGAAAACAAGGATGGGTCAGGCTCATTGGAGCAAAGGAATGGTATTCATTGAAACCTTATAGATTCATGCCAATAAGCTTATGTTGTAATTTAAAGATTAAAAAGAAAAAGAAAAAGGAAGAGGGAAGGGAAGGAAGGGAAAGGAAAGGGAAGGGAAGGGAAGGGAAGGGAAGAGAAGGGAAGGGAAGGGAAGGAAAGGAAAGGAAAGGAAAGGAAAGGAAAGGAAAGGAAAGGAAAGGAAAGGAAAGGAAAGGAAAGGAAAGGAAAGGAAAGGAAAGGAAAGGAAAGGAAAGATTGCAAAGTAGTGGACACCATATGGAGAAAAAGGAGAATACGCTCCATCTATTGTTGGGGAAAAAACAATATGGTGCCCATTTTGACATTGAATGGAGCTGTGCTAATAGAACAAATGGAGAAAGCATGATGGCCAGGAGACTGTACTGGACATTGTTACAGCAACTAAAAGGAGGAGGAGGAGGAGGAG
>NW_015407225.1:0-2370 GCF_001527695.2 Protobothrops mucrosquamatus
ATTTGGTATATGAAATTTTGACCTATACATATTCATTAGAATTTCGGTAGGGAACCCCCTTCTGAACCACTCAAATATTATAAACAATCTTATATATCTATATTTGTCATTATGATGCACCCTGTATAGTGTTGTTATATGGAACACTAAGAAAAGAACTGATAATTTTTTGTTGGTTTTCTAGTACTGTACTTTAAATTCTGTATATTGTTTTTTGTGTATATCAATCACCTAGTGCAATGACTAGATAATCTCAGCTCATTAGCAATACCTGGTAGTAAAACAATCACTAGCCAACCAGTATTAAAGCCCATTGATTTCAGTGGATTTAGGCACTGTGGGATCAAGAAGCACTTAAGTCTGTAATCCTTTAAGTAAGTTCCTAGGAGTAAATTCCACTGAATACAGTAGAGTTTCTTTCCAAAGAAATATGCACAGGATTATTCCCTGGCCTTATCATGTCTAGCAAAGATTAAACATGTCATATTTATGCCATTCTTAATTATAACTATTGAATGAAGCCATTGTAAAAAAAAAGCACTTATTCCTTTCAATTGCTTTACCAGAAGGTTCACAAAGGTATTACTCTCCAGAGATAGAAACCAATGAAGTTGAACAACATCAGCTACATGTTCAGAATACATTACAAAATCAAGTGCAACCACAAGCATCTCCCCGTGACGACAGTGAAAGAAATGAAGTCATAAGCAAACAACAGATGTGTAAGAAAATTTCATTTGTAACATGATTTTTGTTGTTGTTAATTAATTCACCAAACTGTCCTAAAACACTGCAGTAACATCGCCTGCTTTCCCCTTCAGCTCAAATTGTTTCCTGTGAACTACGGTTAAGGGACCAGTGCAAAGGAACAACATGTAATAGGTAAGGTATCTTTTCATTTTCATCCTTATCCATTAATTATGGCATATTATGGTGTATTCCAGTGGTGGCGAACCTATGGCACGGGTGCCAGAGGCGGCACTCAGAGCCCTTTCTGTGGGCACGCACGCCGTCGCCCCAGTCCTAGGCCTTCAGCTGGGTTTTATAAAACCTTTTCGCTTTAGGCCTCCGCCGCCATGTGCAAAAAAAAAAAGTTCAATCAATCAATCAATTTTAACTTCTCGCGGGGGAAAAAAAGATCTTGCAAAGTTGGAACTGATGATTGAACTTTTTAGTCCGACCAAGTCTGCCATTACCACCACAGCCACGCCCACCCAATGGGCCATGCCTAGCCAATGGGCCACACCCACCCAATGGGCCACACCCACCCGGCACCCGATGATGCATAAATGGGTTTTGGGTTGCAGTTTGGGCACTCGATCTCTAAAAGGTTCGCCATCACTGGTGTATTCTATCAAAAAAAAAAAACCCAAATTTATTTGCTACTTTTCTCAACTTGTTTTTTTTTAATTCTTTAGGTATGAATGTCCTTCTGGATGTTTGGACAGCAGTGCCAAAGTTGTGGGAAGTGTCTATTATGACATGGTACAGATATTGTAATTCATAGCATTTTGCTTTATAATTTATTAAGAAATTTAACTAATGTGTTATCCTTGACAAAGTGTTTGCTCAGTAAAATGGCATCAAGTTGTTAATTTTGGCAGGAATTTGAGGTTTCTCTTATATTTATTAGCTTTTACTCAATGTATTGGAAACAGGGGCAGCAAACATATAAAATAATCCATGCATAGAATCATACTGGTATACTGATTTTTACATAATTTGTTAACTCACTTTTCTCAGTATGGAACTAATGGTGAACTTTCCATAGTTCCAAATTTAATAAAACACAAAATATTATTTCTATTAAAAGTATGTATATAAAAAATAATGATTTGGTTGAACTTAATTTCTGTTTCTGGGTTTTTCTTTTCTTCCTAGCAATCAAGTATCTGCAGAGCGGCAATACATTATGGTATCCTAGATAATGATGGTGGCTGGGTTGATGTTACCAGGCTAGGAAGAAGAAATTACTTCATAAAGTCCTATAGAAATGGAGTCCAGTCAGTTGGGTAAATAAAAATGAAATATCCCTGCACAAATTAGTTCTCACATTTTCAATATAATATTGGGCGGGCCTCCTCAGGGTGCCGTCGGCCAAGCAGTGTCGGCTGGCGACCCCCAGGGGGAGGGCCTTCTCTGTGGGTGCCCCCACCCTCTGGAACGAACTACCCCCGAGATCCGGACGATTCCGGATCTCCTATCTTTTCGCCGCGCCCTCAAGACATGGCTTTTTCAGCAAGCGGGTCTGGCCTAGGGAGAATTTTAAATAGGGACAATTTTAATCAGAATTTTAATTAACACAGCGTTAAATATTTGTTTTTAATTGGCTTTTATTGGGGACAATGTTTGTGTTGTTTTAATATGCTG
>NW_015407226.1:0-2369 GCF_001527695.2 Protobothrops mucrosquamatus
CTTCTGAGCATGGGCAAAGCGTAGCTCCTCTGAGCATGGGCAAAGCGGAATTCCTTCTGAGCATAGCCAAAGTGCAGCTACTTCTGAGCACGGGCAAAGCGCCGCTCCTTCTGAGCATGGGCAAAGCGGAATTCCTTCTGAACATAGGCAAAGAGCAGCTGCTTCTGAGCATGGGCAAAGCGTAGCTCCTCTGAGCATGGCCAAACCGGAATTCCTTCTGAGCATAGCCAAAGTGCAGCTCCTTCTGAGCATGGGCAAAGCATAGCTCCTCTGAGCATGGCCAAAGCGCAACTCCTTCTGAGCATGGGCAAAGCGTAGCTCCTCTGAGCATGGCCAAAGCACAGCTCCTTCTGAGCATAGCCAAAGTGCAGCTTCTTCTGAGCATGGGCAAAGTGCAGCTCCTTCTGAGCATGGGCAAAGCGCCGCTCCTTCTGAGTATAGTCAAAGTTCAGCTCCTTCTGAGCATAGCCAAAGTGCAGCTCCTTCTGAGCATGGGCAAAGTGCAGCTCCTTCTGAGCATGGGCAAAGTGCAGCTCCTTCTGCAAGCAACCTAATGATTAATTCTATCCAGCCTGTCCAGTCTAGTTTCAGCCGGAAAGCACGAAGCTCGGCGCTCGGTGCCTTCTCCCGGCCAGACGCTTCAATCAGCGGCGCTCCTGGAAGAAGAAGAAAAAAAACTCTGAAGAGAAGGGACGTCTCTGCTCCAACAGCCCCGCGAGGTAGGCCGGCCGAGTCAGAAACGCGTCTTCCCCAGCCGGGCACGGATAAGCTTCCTTCCGTCTCGGCCACCGCCCGCTTTTTTCCTCCTCCTCCTCCTCCTCCTCCTCCTCGTGCGCGTTTCGGCCGGCGCGGAAAAATTGCAGCGCCGCCCTTACTCGGGGATTTACGGGAGAGCCTCCTCAGCCAATCACGGCCCGCCTCCGCCGCGGCCACGCCCCCTCCCGGGGCTCCATGTGCCTTATAGAGGCGCAGCAGCCGCTTCCTCCGCCAAAGGCGAGCGAGCGCCTCGCCGGGGAGCTGCGCGGCGGGAGCTCCGCCGTCCGTCCGTTCGATCCCCGGGGGGGGGGGGGAAAAAGCGCAGCCTTCGGAACCACCGGCGGGATTGTGCCAGCCTGGCCTTAACCGGTGGAGCCCCCCTTCCTTCTGGATCGCGGGTGGCGTCCGGACCAGCCCCGGGAAGGGGCCGCGCGCCCCGACGGCGGGTGCGGCTACATGGCCTCTGGGTGCCCCTGGCGGGGATGCGCGCCTCGCCAGCGCTGAGCCCAGGTCGGGGACCGTCCTCCGGCGGGCGGCAGGCGGTCCCGGCTGGGTGCCCGTCCCGGCCCGCGCCATGATCCGCCTGTACATCGCGGTGGAGCTGCTGATGGCCGGGCTGGCCATCGCGGGCAACGTGCTGGTCTGCTGGGCGGTGGCGTTGAACAGCCGTCTGAAGACGGCCACCAACTATTTCCTGGTCTCGCTGGCCGTGGCCGACGTGGCCGTGGGGCTGCTGGCCATCCCCTTCGCCGTGACCATCAGCGTGGGCTTGACCACCGACTTCCACGGCTGCCTCTTCCTGGCCTGCTTCGTGCTGGTGCTCACCCAGGGCTCCATCTTCAGCCTGCTGGCCGTGGCTGTGGACCGCTACCTGGCCATCAAGATCCCGCTTAGGTAAGGGCGGCGTGTGTGGCCGGGCTCGCTGGCTCGAGCCGCGCAATCTTGGCCGGGCTTGCTTTGAGGAGGGCGCTCGAGCAAAGGGCGGGGGGTTGGACTAGAAGACCTCTCGGGTCCCTTTCAGCCCTGTTCGTTTAGCAGAGGAGGGGCGCTGATGCTCCCCAGAGAGAGAGAGAGTCAGAGAGAAAGAGAGAGAGGCAGAGAGAGAGAGAGAGAGAGAGAGTCAAACAGAGAGAGGGAGGGAGAGAGAGAGGAGCAGAGGGGCAGAGAGAGAGAGAGAAAGAAAGAGGGAGAGAGTCAGAGAGAAAGGGAGGGAGAGAGGGGCAGAGAGAAAGAGAGAGAGAAAGAGAGAGGCAGAGAGAGAGAGGCAAACAGAAAGAGAGGGAGGCAGAGGGGCAGAGAGAGAGAGAGAAAGAGAGAGAGAGAGAGAAAGAGAGAGGGAGAGAGTCAAACAGAGAGAAAGGGAGGGAGAGAGAGGGGTAGAGAGAAAGGGAGAGAGTCAAACAAAGAGGGGCAGAGAGAGAGGGAGAGAGAGGGAGGGAGGGAGAAAGAGAGAGAGGCAGAGAGAGTCAAAGAGAGAGAGAGAGAGAGAGAGAGAGAGAGAGAGAGAGAGAGAGAGAGAGAGAGAGAGAGAGAGAGAGAGAGAGAGAGAGAGAGAGAGAGAGAGAGAGAGAGAGAGAGAGAGAGAGAGAGAGAGAGAGAGAGAGAGAGAGAGA
>NW_015407227.1:0-2369 GCF_001527695.2 Protobothrops mucrosquamatus
TGGCTTTTTCAACAAGCGGGTCTGGCCTAGGGAGAATTTTTAAACAGGGACAATTCTTAATTTAATTTTAACTAATTATACAGCGAAAAAAATATTTGGTTTTTAACAGGTTTTTATGGGGGGATGATGTTTTAAGTGTTTTAATATGCTGTAAGCCGCCCTGAGTCCTATAGGGAGAAGGGCGGCATATAAATCCATGAAAATAAATAAAATAAATAAATAAATAAACTAGACATACCCAATTCCAATTATATGTTTTAGCCTCCAGTCCCCTGATCATCTTTGTTGCTCTTCTCTGTATTCTTTCTAGAGTCTCAACATCTTCTTCTTGATCTTCTCTTCTCCCAGTAATAATAATAATAATAATAATAATAATAATAATAACGACGATGATGATGATGATGGTGATGATGATAATAATAATAATAATAATAATAATAATAATAATAATAATAATAATAATAATAATAATAATAATAATAATAATAAAAAAGCTGGAAGGGACCTTGGAGGTCATCGAGTCCAACCCCCTGCTCAGGCAGGAAACCCTATACCATTTCGGACAAATGGCTGTCCAGTTTCTTCTTAAAAACTTCCAGTGTTGGAGCATTCACCGCTTCTGGAGGCAAGTAGTTCCACTGGTTAATTGTTCTCACTCTTAGGGAATTTCTCCTTAGTTCTAGGTTGCTTCTCTCCTTGATTAGTTTCCATCTGTTGCTCCTTGTCCTGCCTTCAGGTGCTTTGGAGAAGAGCTTGACTCCCTCTTCTTTGTGGCAGCCCCTGAGATATTGGAACACTGCTATCATGTCCCCCCCCTCGTCCTTCTCTTCATTAAACTAGACATACCCAATTCCAGCAGCCATTCCTTATATGTTTTAGCCTCCAGTCCCCTAATCATCTTTGTTGCTCTTCTCTGCACTCTCATATTCTGCTTCTTCCTCTGTTTGGATGAATGCTTTCTGTCAATGAGCTCGTACAGCCCCTCCACCCAAAATTGGGGTTTCATTTCAACAAAGTGGGTTACCTTCACATTGGGCATAGCTCCTTCCCCAAGCCTGTCCTTAGCCCTTTTAGCCCTGTTGCTGATCTAGACTCCCTAAATAATTGCGTTACACATGAACTCTTCTGATAGAAGAGAATATATGTAGCTCAGGATTGAACTGTGGGGCCTTGGTGCTCTCAGAGCTTGGTGGTTTGCCTGCAGACATTTCATTACCCAACTAGATAACGTCATCCGTGCTAGAAGGGAGAGGGGAGTTCTTCATCACTACTGCAAAAAGAAGACAGCCCCTATGACTGCTTGGCACCTTTCTCATTCTCCTGGCCCAAATGGTCGTGTGGTACCTTGATCCATAGGTGTCCCAAAGGTGCTTTTCCAGGAGGCAACTGGACTTCCTTCTTTTTCCTTTGAAGATGTTTCGCTTCTCATCCAAGAAGCTTCTTCAGCTCTGACTGGATGGTGGGGGAATGAAAGGATTTATACTCCTTGCAGACAGCTGGTCATTTGCATTCTTTTAGCAAGTCATTGAGGCCACTTGGATTTTTATCTGTGTCCTCAGGGCCAGCTATGTAGTACAAATGGGTGTGGAGCTATGCTTTCGGCTTAACCTAAGGCTCCACACCCATTTGCACTACTCAGGTGACCCTGAGGAGACAGGTAAACCTCCAAGTGGCCTCAACGACTTTCTAAAAGAATGCAAATGACCAGCGGTCTGCAAGGAGTATAAATCCTTCCATTCCCCACCATCCAGTCAGAGCTGAAGAAGCTTCTTGGATGAGAAGCGAAACGTCTTCAAAGAAAAACGAGAAAGTCCAGTTGCCTCCTGAAAAAGCACCTTTGGGACAACCATGATCTGGATGACTGAGCATCTCCATGGACACTTGACCCATAGGCTGGATTTCCACAATGTGCTAAGCATCCAAACAACACAGTTTTAAAAAGCTTCACCTAGCATGTTAAACAGACCCAGCAAATGAATAATTGTAGAATCTTAGGCTAGATTCACCAAAAGGATTTGATCCTCTTTGCCAAATTAATCCATTTTAGGGGCTGGTTTTATTTGACTATGGAACCAATATGCTACTAAACCCTTCAAGACCCCTGGAAGCTTTAAAAACTAACAAGTAAGGGACGAAAAATTAAACCACCCTTTCTAATAATCTGAGGAACCCCCCCCCCAAACTCAGAACGCTTAACATAAAATGCCAACTCGCTTCAGGTGCCCTGAATCATAAATGAAAAAAAGTGGGTGGGATCTGCTCAGTTTTCTAATTCTCAGACGGTTGACACAGATCACATTAACCTGACTTGTTGTGTTATGTGCGCACGGTCACCCGGGTCTTCAATTGATCCAATTATGTGAATTCTT
>NW_015407228.1:0-2369 GCF_001527695.2 Protobothrops mucrosquamatus
TGAGTGTCAGTCATTTCACATTGGAACAAATTTGTTCATCTAACAAAATATTTCACTGCTACAAATATTTTAGATTTTATTAATTTAGCACCACCTCCATTAGATTTTAATAAGCATCACCTTAAATGTCCCTTAGTGCACTGCATATACCCACCAAATTGGTGAATTATCAGTTTGCAAGATACCCTAGCAAGGAATCCTAGCTTGATGGAATAGCATGAACATGTTTGGTAAGTTGTGACTGGATGGATTTGAGGAAATCAACAAGACATGAGAAGTTAAAACAAGTAAAGGCACCAGGTGAATGTCTATGGAGATTCTCAGTCATCCAGGTCATGGTTGTCCCAAAGGTGTTTTTTTAGGAGGCACGTGGACTTTCTTGTTTTTCCCCACCATCTAATCAGAGCTGAAGAAGCTTCTTGGATGAAAAGCAAAATGTCTTCAAAGAAAAACAAGAAAGCCCAGTTGCCTCCTGAAAAAGCACCTTTGGGAATACCAGGTGAATGAAGTAAAAACAAGGGTTGTTTGTAAGAACTGAACGATATGATTTCGTGAAACTAGTTTTTGGTAAACTAGTTTTGGCTGTTCCCTTTTCTCATCTCAAGCCTTTAATTTCTTTGGCTTACTATTTACTTACTCCTTCCAGGTGTAGCCCTGAAAGGAAACAGCATAATGGGTAGGTATGTAGCTACATTTAGGAGAGCTCTGAGCAGCTACATCCAAAATTACAGGAGCTTCAGGAGACCTCGGATTGTACACCCTTATGCTAATATCATGGATTGTTTATTTTTAGCTCAGCATATTTGAATCTATCCACCTTGATTTAGACCCCATAATTCTTCCTCGGGACAGTTCACATATCATGTAAAGTGACAACCAAATCAAGCTTTAGTTTAGCCCTGTGGTTTTCAAACTCTGTACCATGGCCTGTAACAAATTCACAGGGGTGCTGCAGAATATTTTAATTTTTTGTTGTGAAGCAGAGTTTGGAGTGGTCTTTTGGCCTAGGGCAGGGGTCCCCAACCCCCAGTCTGTGGACGGTACCAGTCCACAGCATACCAGAAACTGGGCCGTGCAAATAAGTGAAGCCTCATCTGCGGGATGCAGGCAGCACATGAAACCACGCCCCCTCCGGTCCGCAGAAAAACCTCTCTCCATGGAACTGGTCTCTAGTGCCCAAAAAGTTGGGGGCCTCTGGCCTAGGGTACCATAAAAAATTACTGAGACTCTAAGGGTCACGAACCAAGAAAGTTTGGAAACGTCTGGTTAGTGTAATAGGAGAAAAAGTGATCCTCATCCTTGTGTACAGCCCTATAGCAACTTTTAACACTTATGGTGCTGAGCTCATGACTGATAATCTGTTGGAGCAGGTGAGACTTCTATCAGCCCCTCATCATGGGCAGATCACTTCCTCTTACCTGTGGCATTAACTGGCATCTCAGTCTCTGCTGGAAGGACAGACCTATGACGATGGCCTACCATAGGCAGCTAAATATGTAGTTATGGGTTTTCAAAGACATTTGTGTAATTTTCCTAATGATCTGTTCTGGTGGAAAGCTCTATTGAGCATCTAGTTTTATTCCATGAAAGTTGTTAGGTTTGCTCTTGATTGGGCTCTCCCAGTTTGCCAAATCTTGGAAGTTAAGTTAGTATACTGAAGAGCTGCATGGAATGGGGTGACTTATAGCAAATCGGCAGAGGACCACAAATGAATATGACTGGATACAGACACTGTATAAGATCAAGTTTGAAGCACTTATTGCATTTACCACATATTGCCATCTGGTGGTACTTTCCCCCCTATTGTGAACGATGGGCTGGAAGAATCTATAGCAGAGCACCGTGATGCAAGACATTTTGCAGATAAAATCACTCCTATTTGCTCAGAGGTGGAAACTGAGAATAATCTGAAGAGGTAACAGGGGTGACATTGGGTGATATTATGTGGGAGGTATCTGAGCCTGTGGAGCTTAAAAAACTGGATAGTATTCCTTGTGAGTCCACCTCTGCCACATGTAGGCTTTATTCCAGCTCATCAGATAAGTAGACAAGCAGCTATATCCAGATAATATGGAATATAAAATTGTGATGGGGGGGAGACTTCCGGTGGCAGGCTCCTTCGCTGGACGCAGCTGTTTGCTGCTCCCGCCTGTTTCCGCGTAAAAGCCGGTTTGACAGCCTGCATCAGCTGTCAAACGGCTTGATACCTTTCCCCTGGGCATAGGGGGAAAGGTGAGCTGCCCGAGGTAGGAGTTGAGTTCCCAAGTCGTCCCTTGTGGACGATGTAGGTGAGAACTCCTCCGGAGCCTCGGGATTCTCCGCGATCCAGGACGTCTTCGCTATAAGCGAAGCTAGAAGCTGCCGTCACC
>NW_015407229.1:0-2369 GCF_001527695.2 Protobothrops mucrosquamatus
AGATGGACTTAGCCGTGATTTTGGGATGCAATTTTAATACTTATAGAAATGAAAAAGTATGGTGATGGGAAACAATTAAAGAAAATTTACAAGGATACAGAGAAGAGGCAGTGATGGACTTTGCTGTGACTTTGGGATGCAATTTAAAAGAATTTATAGAAATGAAAATTATGGTATTGCATTTCAGGGGAAGCAGTTGTCTTGCCTTCAGGTGCTTTGGACAATAGCTTGACTCCCTCTTCTTTGGAACACTGGTATCATGTCCCCCCTCGTCCTTCTCTTCATTAAACTAGACATACCCAATTCCAGCAACCGTTCCTTATATGTTTTAGCCTCCAGTCCCCTAATCATCTTTGTTGCTCTTCTTTGTACTCCTTCTAGAGCCTCAACATCTTTTTTACATCATGGTGACCAAAACTGGGATGCAGTATCCAAGTGTGGCCTTACCAAGGCATTGTAAAGTGGTATTAACACTTCACGTGATCTTGATTCTATCCCTGTTAATGCAGCCTAGCACTGTGTTAGCTTTTTTGGCAGCTGCAGCACACTGCTGGCTCATATTTAAGTGGCTCATATATTTCATTGTAAAAAACAAGTCACAGATCATTCATGTTATCAGCAAAAAAGCTCCACAGCAAGGAAAGAAGCTAAAAATTGTTTAATTTCCCAACCAGAGTAAAGCCTGGTACTCAAACACTTTATGGCCAAGATGAGCAAATCAATCATCCTATTCTGAGTTTTCACATACTTAGAGGAAGGAGGCAATGAAGGAGACCAACATACCAGTTTTCCCTTGTTCTTTGCAAAGAATTTTCTCTGCTCTTTTGTCCAGGTAAGCAAGAATAAGAGCACAAACTAGTGAAAAGATACATGTAATACCACCTGCAATTAATAGAACAGAAAGCAAATTAATAACATTTATGCCATAAATGAGCATAAAATTGGTTTACAGTTCTACACATTCTCAGTATAATGTGTATAAAGTATATACACAGTATAAATGAATGTGGAATCTATCTACCAATGGCTTTATCAAACCAATTGCTAAAATCATTAGCATTATATCACAAAAATATTTCAAGATGAGGCCCTGAAAATAAAGAACCCAGGTATAAATTGTGTAGAGGATATTTTTTTTCATGCCAGGGATCACACTAAGTCTTAAGTGGCTTATTGGGGATAACAGTGCAAAGAACAATGGGGCAAAGGAAATGGGTTGCGTCAGTATCAAATCAGAACCTGATTCCATTTAAATTAAATATGCAAAGCATTCAATATCCATTTTATAAACAATGTTTTGCTTTTATCACATGAAGCATTACAATAGAGTGGCAATATCTGGAGAGCACGCCAGAGTGAAGGCTTTTGAAGCCTTCAGGCAATGCTAAGGCTTCAAAGTAGAAATCCATAAGGGATGAAAATGGTAACTCCTGCAATGCATGCTGGTTGGGGAATTCTGGGAGAAGTCTACGCATCTTTAAAGCAGCCAAGGTTAAGAAATGCTGCAATCTGCATGAAGGACAAGCTTGATAAAACTGAAAATTGATAAGTTTAACAACAGATTTTCAATTCCTGAAATAAAAAATACATTATTTTTGTAAACGGTAAAAATATTTACTAACCTATCAAGAGTGCTATGCCCAGAGTGGTATGGCCTGTAGAACCAAACAGATCGTGAACTTTCCAGTACACCCATCCCATAATATTCATATTCACGGTGCTCCCCTAGAGATAATCATTATAATTAATTAAGCCATATTATTTCCCTTCATTATATCAAAAAACAGCAAGCCCAGAAGAATCGTTGTAAATAAAATTTAATTTGAATCTTAAGCTTCTATATAGATATCAGAAAAGATTCAGTATCCTTTTTTCCTTCTGATCAATAGGAAATGTTCTATATTATATATTTTTCACTTCAAGCTCTACAAAGCACATATCAACATCCTATACTTGTTCCAGGAACTTAAGACTGTGTACATATTTTTTTTTCTTACAATAACAATGTGGAATAATTTGGGCTGAGAAAGTATGACTGGCCCAAGATTATCAAAGCTGTGAATGGACTTGAACCTGGCACTCCATTACTCTAGTCCAACATTTTAACTATTATTCTATAGTGGTTCCTATCTTTATTCATTCTTTTCCCATCTAAATTCCAAATGTAACTGTCTTAGTGCAGTGTGCATTGTACATGTTTTTAGGGAATCTTTGAAAAAACATTTCTTAGAACTGGCAGTCCTCAACTGGAACAAATAAAATTGCACCCATTTAGATATCATTTTGATCAGATGCTTGGAATACTCAACAAGAATATATATTCCTCTAGGCCAGTGTTTCTCAACCTTGACAATTTTAAGGCATGTGGA
>NW_015407230.1:0-2369 GCF_001527695.2 Protobothrops mucrosquamatus
TCCTGTGCTTAGATGGAAGAGCGGCTACATACTCAGTGGTGAGTTGTGCAGGATATCCATGGAACTTGTGTATATGGAGGCTTCGCTGGGCTGGAAATTGGAGCCAGCCAGAACCCAGGAACTGGCTGTCATGAGAAAAACTATGGGAGGGAACATCTATGACAAATCTTGTAATTTTTGGTCCACAGTTTACCTGTTGCTCTCCTTTTTCACTAGAATTAGCCTTAGGAGGCAGGGAACACAACTCCTGTTCATGGGGTTATGGAGATTCTCCAAAAACTAAGAAAGTCCAGCTGCCTTTTCAGAAGCACCGTTGGGTCCTGTTCATGTGATTATTTTGAGGTGACCTACTATGTCCAGATGTAAAAGGGGTTCTGTGATCAGCTGAGAACAGCAAATTTTGCCTATTGGGGTATGAAACAGATCTAGTCCAACGACACATTAAAAAAAGAGAACGTCTCCATTTTTATCTGAAAAGACTTCCCTTCACCTCCAGACCCCTGCTCAGATTTTTTCCCTTCAAGGTCCAATTCATGGGGGGGGGGAGGTTTAAGCATCTTGGTCAGCTCTTTTATCTTTTATCTTTATTATATTGTCATTGTATGTGCGTACATAGTATACATATACAGCGAAATTTACTTGACACCCAAAAACCAAGTCCCACACACATAATCCCCAAACACACTCCCCACCACCACAATCCCCACCCCTAAAACCACCCAACATCCACACAACAGACCAAGTAATGCTGTCCATCAGTTCACTGATGGTGGCCCTTTAGTTCGTTGTTGAGTGCAATTACAGCTCTCGGATAAAAACTATTCGGAAAACGTGTGGTCCGAGTTTTAATTATTCTGTACCTTCTGCCAGAAGGCAACCGTCCAAAAAGATTGTAAGCAGGATGGGAAGAGTCTCTGAGAATGTTATGCAACTTCCTCAAACCATGAGATTCGAAGATGTTATCCAGGGCTGGTAGTTGGAGTCCAATAATATTCTGGGCAGTTTTAACAAATCAGGGTCTAATTCATTGGGGAACATATAAAGCACGTTGAACAATAGTTCTAACAAGTTGTATATTCTTTGCTTTATAGTTTATGTGTTATTTTCTCTTTCATTGAAATGCTTTCCTTTCTATGTAACTTCAGCATTAGGCTCTGCAGGGGATGTAACTCTGAACCAATTCCTGTTTATGTGGTTATTTTGAGGCGACGGGGAGTTTTGCCTATTGGGGTATGAAACAGAATAAGTCCCAGGGACCCATGGGAAAAGTGACATCATCAAGACAAAGTCTCTACTTTCACTTTGGGAAGATAACATTAGACATGGTGCTGGAGACCACTTTCCTTTTAACAAATGATTGTTGCATTTGTGATGCCAATTGTTGTTGTTGGTTGCAAAGTCATGTCCAACCCATCACAACCCCATGGACAACATTCCTCCAGGCCTTCCTGTCTTCTGCCATCTTCTGGAGTCCCTTTAAGCTCACGCCTCCTGCTTCCGTGACTCCATCCAACCACCTCATTCTCTGTCGTCCCCTTGTTCTTCTCTTGCCCTCCATCTTTCCCAGCATCAGGCTCTTCTTCAGTGACACCTTCCTTCTCATTAGGTGGCCAAAGTCCTTGAGTTTCAACTTCAGGATCTGGCCTTCTAAAGAGCAGTCGGGGTTGATCTCCTCCAGGACTGACCGGTTGGATCGCCTTGCAGTCCAGGGGACTCGCAGGAGTTTTCTCCAGCACCAGAGTTCAAAGGCCTCAATTCTTTGTCACTCAGCCTTTCTTATCGTCCAACTTTCACAGCCGTATGTTGCAACTGGGAAAACCATGGTTTTGACTATACGCACTTGGCAGGGTGATGTCTCTGCTTTTTAGTATGCTGTCTAGATTTGCCATAGCTTTTCTCCCTAGGAGCAAGCATCTTCTAATTTCTTGGATGCAGGTCCCCATCTGTGGTGATCTTGGAGCCCAGGAAGATAAAATCAGTCACTACCTCCATTTCTTCCCCATCTATTTGCCAGGAATTGAGAGGGTGGGATGCCATGATCTTGGTTTTCTTAATGTTGAGTTTCAAGCCAACTTTTGTACTCTCTTTTTTCACCCACATCAAGAGGCTCTTTAATTCCTTTTCACTTTCTCCCATTAGAGTGGTATCGTCTGCATATCTTAGGTTGTTGATATTTAATTTAATTTAATTTAATTTAATAATTTAATTTATATACCGCCCTTCTCCCGTAGGACTCAGGGCGGTGCACAGCATATTAAAACAGACAAACAAAATACATCAAAGAACAAAAAACCCCCATAAAACCAAATTAAAAGCCAAATATTAGAAGCTGTGTGTCAATTAAAATTTTCTTAAAATCATCCCTACCT
>NW_015407231.1:0-2369 GCF_001527695.2 Protobothrops mucrosquamatus
TCTCTCTCTCTCTCTCTCTCCCCCTCCCTCCCTCCCTCTCATACACACACACACGCACACACACACCTGGAATGCCTCTTTGCACTTATTACAATCTGTAGCATCATGCAGCCATTTGGGAGGTGATATAGTACTGAAGGCTGGCTAGAAAATGGGAGACTCTCAGGCCTAGTCCTCCTCTAGGCACAGAAACAAACTGCATGATATTGGGCCAGTCTGTATTTCTCAACCCAACCCACCTCACAGGGCTGTTGTAGTGGGGAAAAGGGAAGAGGGCATTATGGATATAAATCTCGTAAATGAATAAATGAAACCTGCCTCCCTCATTTGTGCTATCACAAACTCTAGAACAGCAGTCCCCAGTCTTTCTGGCTCCGTGGACTGGCAGCGGCGGTGACAGGGGGATGGTTTCATGCATATGCCCACCACTTACACAAATTGAGCTTCGTGCCCTCACCCACCTGCCGCTTGTGCAGACCAGTTCCCAATGGGCCGCGGACATGTAGTAGTCCACGGACTGAGGGCTGGTCACCCCTGCTCTAGAAAATGTAGAAATCCATTTGTGTGGAGATGGCCTCTTAAGTCTAGGAAAATCTCAGCCATGGTACTGAGAGAGAGCCCATTCCTCTTTCTTAGTACAGCCTATCTCACAGGATCGTCATCTGAACAGAACATCAAAAGGAAAACTCAGCTGGGAACGCCTTAAAGGAAAGGTGGGAAAACATGATAAGTAAAAAAAAGAAAAACACCCACCCTTTTCCCTTGCCCAGCATGGAAATGAAAAGGAAGGGAGACAAGTTCACAAATCATTATTATTATATTCTACAGGAAAGCAATGAAATTCACAACTATTTTCTCAACAAGCGCACATCTGGAATTCTTTGAAATTCCCACCCAGTTAATTCCCCAAAGCCATCCATTCTGCGAATTGCTTTCCCTGTCTTTGTTTTGTTCCTATCACCAACTTGTTCCCCATTGATCTCTGAAGCCGCTTGACGCGATTCTTTGTTTAGCTCAATGGGTGGTGCCCTGGCTTGGCACTCCCTCTTCCCACTAACCAGCATCCCAGGAAGCTCCTGCTTAGCCTCCCCGATGTATCAAAGCAATGGGATCGTCACTAGGTCTTTCACGCATGCTTCTCCTCTCTGTCTCTCTTTTTGTGGCCCAGGGTTCTGTAGGCTTGGTTTTCTCTGGGCTGAGAACTTAGTCTTTCTTTCTGCTGGAAAGATATTAGAGAAAAATATTTTTATCCTGTCCCCTTTATTTACAGGCAGTTCTCGACTTATATCCATTTGTTTAGTGACCGTTTGAAGTTACAACGGCACTGAAAAAAGTGATTTACGATGGGTCCTTGCCAGTGCTTTTTTTGTAAAATAAAAATAAAAATGCCAGAACTCACACATGTCATACAACCCGCCTTGCCTACCCTACAAGGTTCCATCCAAAAAAGGTGCCGGAACTCCGTTCTGGGCGTTCTATGAGAAAAAAAAGCCCTGGTCCTTGCATTTATGACCATGGCAGCATCCCCACAGTCATATAATCAACATTTGGGCACTTAGCAACTGGCATTAATAGTTGCAGTGTCCTGGGACCCTGTGTGACCTTCCCAGCCAGCTTCCAATAAGAAAGGTCAATAGGGGAAGCTGGATTCACTTCACAATAGTGTGATTCACTTAACAACTACTGCAATTTGCTTAACAAACTTGGCAAAAAAAAGATTGTAAAATCAAGTACAACTCATTTAACAACCACCTTGCTTAGCAATGGAAATTCTGATTCCAATTGGGGTCTTAAGTCGAGGACTAGCTGTGCTAATACACCAACACAGAAGTTCTCAGTTAGAATTTATTAAGAATGGTGAGTCCATCCCCAAGCCATGAATAACAATTCTGGTCTTTTGCTCCATTATTCATGGTCATCCATGGAAGGGGGTATGTCAAAAAAATCAAAATGGCGGCTACAACCATGCAGTCAAAGTGTCACCCATTTTTGTCAAGCCTTGCATGTGATGCAGATAAAAACAGGTTGTAGCTGTGGGCTTTGGACTCATACCTATAGCCCCTATCTTGGCAGTTTTAACTCCTCTCTGATAGTCTCCTGACAATGAATATTTATTATCTAGTGAGGTTTAAATGATTGCATTACCTTTGACTAGTGCTTTATGAATGCACCTTCTTCTTCTTCTTCTTCTTCTTCTTCTTCTTCTTCTTCTTCTTCTTCTTCTTCTTCTTCTTCTTCTTCTTCTTCTTCTTCTTCTTCTTCTTCTTCTTCTTCTTCTTCTTCTTCTTCTTCTTCTTCTTCTTCTTCTTCTTCTTCTTCTTCTTCTTCTTCTTCTTCTTCTTCTTCTTCTTCTTCTTCTTCTTCTCCTT
>NW_015407232.1:0-2369 GCF_001527695.2 Protobothrops mucrosquamatus
GGAATCTGTTTAAATATTATTATAATAATAAAAAATATAATTAAGTAAAAATAAAACATAACTATTCCTTTTGCTTTGTCTGTCTTCTTGTTCTAGGACCACATCGAAAAAGAGAAAAAAAATGTAGTGGCTGAATTCAGAGAACTACAACTCTTGTTAGAAGGACAGGAGAAGCTTCTGTTGGCTAGAATGGAAGAGATGGAGAAGGAGATTATGGCAATAAAGGAGAAAGGTTTGGCCAAGCACATGGAGGAACTGTGCTCTCTTGACGATCTCATCCAGGAGATAGAGGAGAAGCTTCAGCAGCCAGCCAGCAAACTCTTAAAGGTCAGGCAAGAAGTTGAGATCATAGAATCACAGGGCTGGAAGGGGCCTTGGAGGTCTTCTAGTCCAATCCTCTGGCCAAGGTAGGAGTCCTTATACCGTTGGCCAATCTATTATTGGAAGCCTCCAGTGATGGAGCAGCCACAACTTGGGGAGGCAGGCTGTTCCACTGATTAATTGTTCTCACTGTCAGGAAATTCTTCCTTATTTCTAGGTTGGATTTCATTCTGATGAGCTTCCACCCCTTGCTTCTTGTCCTGCCCTCAGGTGCTACAGAGAGTAAATTGATGCCCTTTCGCCTTTGACAGTCTTTCAAGTATTGGAAGATGGCTGTCCTGTCTCTCCTAAACCCTCTCTTTCTTAAGCGAAGCATACTGAGTTCCCTTAGCCATTCATTGTACGGTTTGGCTTCAAGAGCCCTTATCATCTCTGTTGCTCCTCTCTGCATTCTTTCTGGGGCCTCAGCATCTTTTTTGTATCCTGGTGTACCAATGATGAAGTGGAGTAGACTGCTTTAGCCTCGCCACAGAATCCTGGTTTTGACTCTTTCCTTTTTTTCCTTTTTTCTAAATGTTATTGAAATTATAATAGTGAAAAGTACAAATGAAAATAAAGAAAATAGGGAAATGGAGAAGGATAAGAATGGGAAAGGAGTGTAGGAGAAAGGAGAAAGAAAAAAAAGCATTGTCTTCCAACTTTTTTCAACGCAGTAAAATACAAAATAAAACTACAATCTCATTTTTTTACTTTTACATGTTTAGTAATTACAGTATTAGCCTGTCTATAAAAACAAAGTCTAATAAGCATAATCAAGCACAAAGTTCAGAAGCAGTTTCCAAGTAGAAACTAATATATATATTTTTCTCTAATTAAAGCAATTTTGTCATTTTTTTCTAGCTTCATCATTTTCTCCATCCATTCTTCTGTTGTGGAGATTGATATATAGATAAGATAAGATAACCTTTATTGTCATTATTTTTACTGTGGGCACACTGGTATACATAAAAAATGAAATTCTGCTTCCTGCTCTCAAAAGTATACACATACATAACAAACATATAAAGATGCTATATACATACATACATATATACCTAAACCCTTACATATAAATATTAGTCACTGTCCATCTTGAATACATAGCGGAAAGAGGAAGCTTGAAAGTTCACACGGTTGATACCACGGAGCCTCCTCCCAGAAGGTAACAGGGAAAACAGGTCATGAAGAGGATGTGTTGTGTCCCAGATAATCTTGTGGGCCCTGCTCAAGCAACGCGTTTATGCCATCATGTCCTGGATAGAAGGGAGGGAACTGCCAATAATCTTTTCTGCCATCCTCACCACTCTCTGCACCACCTTCCTGGCTGGAGCAGTGATGCTTCCAAACCAGACAGTAATGCAATATAACAGGATGCTCTCGATATCTTTCCATTTCTGTGCTTGTAGGATTCTGGCTGCACTCGTGATCCTGAATGCATGATTACGTGACCCCAGGACAATGCACCCATCATAAATATGAGTCAGTTGCCAAGCGGCTGAATTTTGATCACACAATCATGGGGATGCTGCAACGTTGGTAACTGGAAAATGGCCATGTGTCACTTTTTTCAGTGCTGTTTTAACTGAGGAAAGGGTCACTAAATGAATTGTTGAAAGTCAAAGACTACCTGTAATGGCTAATATTAGGGATATAGAATTCAGAAAAAGCAGTCCATGTGAAAAACAAGAATTGAACGTGCTGGTCACTGTCCCTTTATTCTTCACCATTTTAAGAATGCCTGATTAAGGTTCCTATTGCCTATTAGGAGACATGTTGGTGGGTGTTCTCTGTGGGGTCTCCTCCTCCCCTGAATCTCCAGGGCAAGGGAAACCCCAACACTTGTGTGGAATTCAGTTAACCAGTGGAACAACCTGCCTCCAGAAGCTGTGAATGCTCCAACACTGGAAGTTTTTAAGAAGAGACTGGACAGCCATTTGTCTGAAATGGTATAGGGTTTCCTGCCTGAGCAGGGGGTTGGACTAGATGACCTCCAAGGTCCATTCCAACTT
>NW_015407233.1:0-1473 GCF_001527695.2 Protobothrops mucrosquamatus
CTGACCTAGGGAGGATTTTATTTGGGGTTTATCTTTTAACAATTTGACAGAGACACAACTTTAAAATTTGATTTAATTCGGTTTTATCGGGGGGGAATGTATTTATGTTTTGTTTTAAATATGTTGTGCGCCGCCCTGAGTCCCGTTGGGAGAAGGGCGGCATATAAATTAAATTTATTATTATTATTATTATTATTACCCGGCCACGTGTTGCTGTGGCTCAGTCTGGTTAAATGGAAAAGAAAGAAAAGAGAAAGCGCACGTTTCTAATATGTTTAATTTCACAATGCTTGTGGGTATACAATATTTTTTGTTAGCGTGTGTTGCTTTTACGTCCAACAGATGGCGCTGTTTTTCAAAAATAGCATGTTTTTACCTGTCACAAGTGTGACATCTATATAATAGTAGGTATGTAAAAACACGCGCGTATTCGAATGCAACGTTGTGTCAAAATTTCAAAGCAATCGGTGAAGAACTTTCGGAGATTTAAGATTTTGAACAAACGAACATTTACATTTTTATTTATATAGATTACCAGTAACTACTTTACGTAAGTTTTTTTCAGCGCCGTTGTTAACTTTGAATGGTGAAACTGTTATAAGTTGAGGACTGCCCGTACATCTTTAACGACGCAAGCGGTTTGCCTTAGGTTGGCAAGAATTCTGTCTTTAGGTGAGAAACAATAAAATAAACAGCTTAGAAGCAACTCTACGTAGCCTTCTCGCTTTGTGGAGGAGTCTGACAATGGGAGACTCACATTTGCAGCTGAGATTCAAAACTGTTGACCTCCTCTTGGGTAAACTCCACCATGTTGCTCGCATCCCTAAAGGAAAACATCCAGGGTGAGCCAAGAGAAGGCGCAAGCCATCGAAAACCAGTGGGTGGGACCTGGACTTACGTGGTGGTGGCAGTGCCTTTTTTCATCAAATCCTCCAGGGAGAGTTGCAGGTTAGCCAAGCTGTAGACCTGAATCCAGTCGTCGGTGGCTTTTAAATTAGCAAACATCACCTCCGTGTTCTTGAGCCGCTGTAGGCAAAAGGAGAACAGGGATCAAGGCCAAAATAAGCCCATGCATTTTTGTGGTGGCGCAGTGGTTAGAAGGCGGCACTGCGGGCTAACTCTGCCGATTGCCAGGAGTTCGATCCTGACCCGCTCAAGGTTGACTCAGCCTTCCATCCTTCCGAGGTCGGTAAAATGAGGACCTGGATTGTTGGGGGACAATATGGTGACTCTGTAAACCACTCAGAGAAGGCTTTAAAACACTGTAAAGCGGCATATAAGTCTAAGTGCTATTGCTATTGCCACTGACTCGGCCTTCCATCCCTCCGAGGTGGGTAAAATGGGGACCCAGGTTGTTGGGGGGGCCATAGGCTGACTCTGTAAACTGCTCTGAGAGGGCAAGAAGGGTTGTGAAATGGAGCAAGAGCCCCCTTCACAAATGTCTCTCTTCACTACAAAAAAAATTGCGCTCAA
>NW_015407233.1:10619-12987 GCF_001527695.2 Protobothrops mucrosquamatus
ATGTCAAGCTCAAGGCCCGTGAGCCAAATCCGGCCCGTGATGGGTTTAGATCTGGCCCGCAAGCAGACTAGGAGGAGGAAGAGGTGATTGAGCAGTTACCTCTTCGCTTCTTCGGGTATCTTTCCCTCCTCCTTTTCCTTCGTCTGCGCTGCGCTTTCCCACGAGTAGCCGCCCGCCTGCAGACTTTTGCCCAAAGACGTGAGGGAACGCAAGACGGCAGGCTCGGGCGCACCGGGATTAATGTGACACATAGTCTTTACGTGCAACTTGCCCTTTGAGGGGCAACCATAATGCTGATGCGGCCCTCAGTGAAATTGAGTTTGACACCCCTGGGCCACATTAATAGGATCTTGCACGTCTGAAGGTACAAACGGTTTTTAACCGCCTGATCAATTAAGGTGTGTCTTTCCTAAGTGTTTTCCTCTGATAGGTAGGTAGGTAGGTAGATAGATATAGAGAGATAGAGATAGAGATAGATAGAGATAGACAGACAGAGATTAGATAGATAGATAGATAGATAGATAGATAGATAGATAGATAGATAGATAGATAGATAGATAGATAGATAGATAGATAGATAGATAGATGATTGATAGACAGATAGATAGATAGATAGATAGATAGATAGATAGATAGATATAGACAGACAGACAGACAGACATATAGATAGAGATAGACAGAGAGATAGATATAGATAGACAGATATAGAGATATAGATAGATATATAGAGATAGACAGACAGATATAGATAGATATATAGAGATAGACAGACAGATAGATATAGATAGATATAGAGATAGACAGACAGAGATAGATAGTTAGATAGATAGAGACAGACAGACAGATATAGAGATAGATAGATGTAGATAGAGAGAGATAGACAGATAGAGATAGAGAGAGATAGATAGATAGACAGAGAGAGAGAGAGAGAGAGAGAGAGAGAGAGAGAGAGAGAGAGAGAGAGAGAGAGAGAGAGAGAGAGAGAGAGAGAGAGAGAGAGAGAGAGAGAGAGAGAGAGAGAGAGAGAGAGAGAGATGTAGATACATATAGCTATATAGAAATAATTGGCTTAAGCATACAAACACCCAAACCCTGAGCCAGATGGCTGGTCGGGTCACTTTAAGGACAAAGGGCTTCTTAGCTTAAGCCGCTGTTCCCATCTTAAGAAGTAGTAAGGTAGAGCCGTGGGATCTGTGGAGCATATAAATATTTAAAAATTTAAATTAGCTTGGAAAGAAAGAGAGAGGCTTCTTGGAATTATTTTCGAGTGGAAAGAGAACGGAGCTTTCTGCTCTGAGGTTTTCCAGAAAGGAAACTATTTCAACTCCCCAAAGCAAAGACACCGACTGACACAACCACTGGCTGGTGTTTCTTTGGCAAGGACCACGTTGGGGAGAAAGCCAACCGCTCCTTTGAGGCTTGGTCTCCCAAGTTGGAGGAGCAGAGAATGTTCTGACTCACCTCCACGGCCAGCGGGCCGAAACTGCCTCCTTCTACTGGGTTGGTGCTAGGAACCATCTGCTAAGCATCAGAAGCCAAAGAAGAAGAAGAAGGCCAAATAAACAGGAAGGAAGGACGGTCCTGGGAAAGCGATGAAGGACCCACCTACGTCGGCTTGGAAACCTACCGACTGAGCTCATCTTTGGATGGTTGAAAACTCTTTTGTTCCTCTGGCACTCATATCAAAGGAGAGCATCAAAGTGCTTTTGGGATTTTTTTTCCCCCCTCCACATCCCCCTCTAGTTTGCAACTACTGGTCTCTTCTCCAAGTTCTAACCGTCAACAAACTTTAACCCGAGGATGTCCAGCCTCGGCCATTTTTAAGACCTGTGGATTTCAAGTCCCAGAATTCCCCAGCCAGTCATGCCTAGTTCAAGAACGGCAGAAGGCAGAATCTGAAGATGAAGCGATGAACAAATGAGGAATGTGTACTTGCTAAAATGTACAAGCTTTTATGGACATTTGAAACGGAAGAAGTCCACAAGGAAGAAGAACACATGACTTGCTCGTTTTCCAACGACAGTAAATATTTATTGAGTTCCTAGTCAGCGTTAGATAACACAAGAGGGTAAAACCAAGCAGCCATAACATTCTCAACCAGTGGTGGCCAACCTATGGCACGGGTGCCAGAGGCGGCACTCAGGGCCCTCTCTGTGGGCACGCACGCCATCGCCCCAGTCCTAGGCCTTCAGCTGGGTTTTATAAAACCTTTTTGCTTTAGGCCTCCGCCACCATGTACTAAAAAAAAAAGATTCAATCAGTCAATTTCAACTTCTCGCGGGAAAATAAAAGATCTTGCAAAGTTGGAATTGATTGAACTTTTTAGTCCCACCCAGTCTGCCGTTACCACCGCAGCCATGCCCACCCA
>NW_015407233.1:21536-23473 GCF_001527695.2 Protobothrops mucrosquamatus
AAATGGATTTAGGTGAGGGGTTTGGTCAGGGGTCTTCAAACTTGGCCCTTTTATGACTTGTGGACTTCAACTCCCAGAATTCCCCAGCCAGTTAGGTGAACAACAGCCACAGTTTATCTCATGAGGTCCACTGTCAATTTCCTAAAATAATTCTGCTTTTTCCATTTGCCTGCAAGTTTTCTAAGACATGCCACATTAGGACTAGACATTCATTTCTCAAGCTTATAATTTGGAAACGACGAACATTATGAGGAAGGAAAAAATAGAAGTAAACTAGTACACCATTCTTTCAATAACGTCACCCAGATATCATCATGCACAAAGTATACTTTACTACTTATGAAAACTAGTATTCCAAAGGGTTTACCATTAGTACAAGACCATCAATCAATATTAGCTGATGATTTATTTGTATCCCCCATTTATTATTTCTACAAATAATTCAAGGCGGCGAACATATCCAACGCACCTTCCTCGTCCTATTTTCCCACAACCACCACCATCCTGTGAGAGTGAATTGGGCTGAGAGGGGGGGAATGGCTCAAGGTCACCCAGCTGGATTTCATGGCTAAGGCAAGACTAGAACTCACAGTCTCCCACTTTCCAGCCTAGTGCCTTAAGCAATAGACCAGGGGTCTTCAAGCTTGGCCCTTTTGTGACTTGTGGACTTCAACTCCCAGAATTTCTCAGCCAGCATGCCTGGCTGAGGAATTCTGGGAGTTGAAGTCCACAAGTCATAAAAGGGCCAAGTTGGAAGACCCCTGACTGAGACCATACTGACTTCAATTGTTGGTCAATGGGCTACAGCAATTACTGGTAGGTCACACATTACTTGCACCTTGTCAACATGGAGTCCAAATTCCTTACCAGTTCCTCATAACTTGCACCTGTGTAGTACTTTTTATTCCCTTCTATCCCAGATTTACAGCAGAGGCTCCAAAAATTGCTGATCTACATGGTGGCTGATTGAAATGGATTGAATCCAGCAACTGAAGATTCTCCACATCTAACAAGTAGGTTTGGGGATTGTAAAAGAAAATAAATATTTTTTCCTCTCTCCCCAAACTTCTTAAGAGGAAGGGCGGTGTTGGGCTTGAGGGTTTAGTTGACTGACCATCGTCTGGACCAGAGATCCTCAACCTTTTGGGCACCAGTTCCATGGAGAGAGGTTTTTCCATGGACCGGAGAGGGTATAGCTTTGCATGCTGCTTGCATCCCGCAGATGGGGCTTCACTGTTTACGCGGACCGGGTTCTTGCATGCTGTGGACCAGTACCAGCCCACAAACCAGGGGTTGGGGACCTCTGGTCTAGACAACAGATACAACAGATTCCAGTCTTGCCTCCAGAAGTTGTGGGTGCTCCATCACTGGAGGGTTTAAGAAGAGATTAGATCAGGGGTTCTCAACCTTGGCAACTTTAAGACTTGTGGACTTCAATTCCCAGAATTCCTCAGCCAGCAAAGCCGGCTGAGGAATTCTGGGAGTTGAAGTCCACAAGTCTTAAAGTTGCCAAGTTTGAGAACCCCTGGATTAGACAATCGTTTGTCAGAATGGTCTTCAAACTTGGCCCTTGGATGACTTGTGGACTTCAACTCCCAGAATTCCTCAGCCAGCATGCGCTGGCTGAGGAATTCTGGGAGTTGGAAGTCCACAAGCCATCCAAGGGCCAAGTTTGAAGACCCCCTGAACTATACAAACCCACCCTGGGAGGAAAAGCCTGGCAGGGCTGGACTCTGTCCCTCCTTCCTCTCCTTCCCGACTTCTCTCTCGACCCCCCCCCCAAAAAACACCTGTCCCCCCCAAAGGCCTCCAGTCCGAAGGTCCATCCAAGCCAGCCCCCCGCCCCAAGTTTCCCAGCAGCCCAAATCTTAACCCTGCGCGACCCCCACATTTCCCCCTCCAGCAAAAGCCACCTCCAACCCCCCCCACAGGCTCGG
>NW_015407234.1:0-2368 GCF_001527695.2 Protobothrops mucrosquamatus
GTTCCCCACAGGTTGGGGAACAAGAAAAAAACCTGTGTTTTCTGGATCCGACCTCTTATTCAAAAGTTAGGCCAGGACCTATCTCGCATTTGTTGGCAAATAGCCAATTAAGCATGAAAAGTCAAAATTTGAAACTGACCTCAAATTCAAAAAGTATACATATATTCAGGTTCCCCACAGGTTGGGGAACACGAAAAAACCTGTGTTTTCCGGATCTGACCTCTCCTTCAAAAGTTAGGCCAGGGCCTATCTCGCATTTGTTGGCAAAAATCCAATTAAGCATGAAAAGTCAAAATTTGAAACTGACCTCAAATTCAAAAAGTATACATATATTCAGGTTCCCCACAGGTTGGGGAACACGAAAAAACATGTGTTTTCCGGATCCGACCTCTTCTTCAAAAGTTAGGCCAGGACCTATCTCGCATTTGTTGGCAAATAGCCAATTAAGCATGAAAAGACAAAATTTGAAACTGACCTCAAATTCGAAAAGTATACATATATTCAAGTTCCCCAACGTTTTGGAAACCCGAAAAAACCTGTGTTTTCCGGATCCGACCTCTCCCTCAAAAGCTAGGCCAGGGCCTATCTCGCATTTGTTGGCAAATAGCCAATTAAGCATGAAAAGTCAAAATTTGAAACTGACCTCAAATTCAAAAAGTATACATATATAAAAGTTCCCCAAAGGATGGGGAACACAAAAAAACATGTGTTTTCTGGATTTGACCTCTCTTTCAAAAGTTAGGCCAGGGCCTATCTTGCATTTTTTGGCAAATAGCTAATTAAGCATGAAAAGTCAAAATTTGAAACTGACCTCAAATTCGAAAAGTATACATATATTCAGGTTCCCCACAGGTTGGGGAACACGAAATAACCTGTGTTTTCCGGACCGACCTCTCCTTCAAAAGTTAGGCCAGGGCCTATCTCGCATTTGTTGACAAATAGCCAATTAAGCATGAAAAGTCAAAATTGAAACTGACCTCAAATTCAAAAAGTATACATATATAAAAGTTCCCCAAAGGATGGGGAACATGAAAAAACCTGTGTTTTCCGGATCCGACCTCTTTTACAAAAGTTAGGCTAGGACCTATCTCGCATTTGTTGGCAAATAGCCAATTAAGCATGAAAAGTCAAAATTGAAACTGACCTGAAATTCGAAAAGTATACATATATTCAAATTCCCCACAGGTTGGGGAACACAAAAAAACCTGTGTTTTCCGGAACTGACCTCTCCTTCAAAAGTTAGGCCAGGGCCTATCTCGCATTTGTTGGCAAATAGCCAATTAAGCATGAAAAGTCAAAATTTAAAACTAACCTCAAATTCGAAAAGTATACATATATTCAAGTTCCCCAAAGTTTTGGAAACCCGAAAAAACATGTGTTTTCCGGATGCGATCTCTTTTTCAAAAGTTAGGCCAGGACCTATCTCGCATTTGTTGGCAAATAGCCAATTAAGCATGAAAAGTCAAAATTGCAACTGACCTCAAATTCAAAAAGTATACGTATATAAAAGTTCCCCACAGTTTGGGGAACAAGAAAAAAGCTGTGTTTTCCGGATCTGACCTCTCCTTCAAAAGTTAGGCCAGGGCCTATCTCGCATTTGTTGGCAAAAATCCAATTAAGCATGAAGAGTCAAAATTTGAAACTTACCTCAAATTCGAAAAGTATACATATATTCAGGTTCCCCACAGGTTGGGGAACACGAAAAAACCTGTGTTTTCCGGACCGACCTCTCCTTCAAAAGTTAGGCCAGGGCCTATCTCGCATTTGTTGGCAAACAGCCAATAAACATGAAAAGTCAAAATTTGAAACTGACCTCAAATTCGAAAAGTATAAGTATATTCAGGTTCCCCACAGGTTGGGGAACAAGAAAAAAACCTGTGTTTTCCGGATCCGACCTATTATTCAAAAGTTAGGCCAAGACATATCTAGCATTTGTTGGCAAAAAGCCAATTAAGCATGAAAAGTCAAAATTTGAAACTGACCTCAAATTCGAAAAGTATACATATATTCAGGTTCCCCACAGGTTGGGGAACACCAAAAAACCTGTGTTTTCCGGATCCGATCTCTTTTTCAAAACTTAGGCCAGGGCCTATCTCGCATTTCTTGGCAAATAGCCAATTAAGCATGAAAAGTCAAAATTGAAACTGACCTCAAATTCGAAAGGTAAACATATATTCAGGTTCCCCACCAGTTGGGGAACCCAAAAAATCATATGTTTTCCGGATGCAACCTCTACTTCAGGAGATAGGCCACGGTGTATCTTGCATTTGTTGGCAAATAGCCATTTGAGCATTGAAGCTCAAAATTTGAAACTGACCTCAAATTCGAAAAGTATACATATATTCAGGTTCCCCACAGGTTGGGGAAC
>NW_015407235.1:0-2368 GCF_001527695.2 Protobothrops mucrosquamatus
GATAAAACGCTCCCCTGGTCACGGCCGCCAACTGGTCATCCAGTGTCAGCCGCGAATCCAGGAGAACACCCAAGTTGCGGACCCGATCCGAGGGGGCCAAAGTTTCGCCCCCTATAGTCAGCGATGGAGTCAGCTGACTATGCCGAGGCGCTGGTAGCCACAGCCACTCGGTCTTGGACGGGTTGAGCCTGAGTCTGTTGTGGCAACAATATGGAAATAGTTTATCATAGCCATCTTCTGACTTGTTTCTTCAACTTTTCAGTCTAGACTACAACCTTGGGGTTTCCTAGAAAGTAAAGCATGAAGATACACACAGTGGAAGACTGGATTATAAAATTGACAGAGCTTGTGGAAGAGCCAAAGCGGACCAGTCTGACCAGGGGAAAAAGTACTAGAAACCTTCTTGAAAGTCTGGAAATCTTGTTTGGACTTTGTGATGAAGGAAGAAAAGACTGAAATGATGATTTATGGATTTGGAGGCTAAAAATGTTTAGAGGAAGGAAAGTAGAAATTAGGAGGAAAAAGAGAGGAAGAATAAGATGGTAACTACAGGTAGTTTTCAGGTTCTCAGTTAAGGACAGGAATTGAGACTGAAACTTCTATCACTAAGTGACATTGTAAACCACAACATCACATGACTGTGCCTCTTAGCAACAGTACTTCTGGCATTTCCAGGCACCGTCATTAAGCAAATCCCACATGATCATTAGGTATGACATTAACTTCAGAACTTCAGAAGATATGTTTAAAAAAACCCAAACAAATTCACTGTTTTAGGTGCTACACCCATCCCAGTAACATAAACATTTTAGAATTCAATTTCTTCTTCCTGTTCCCAGCACAATAAAACATGAATTGAACACACATATTGCAAAAGTCCCTTGTGCTTACAATGCATGTTGCAAATATCCCTCAGGAATACAAGGGACAGATGTTCCAGATTGAGCCATAAGTATTATTGTCATATAAAGCAGAGAAACCTCTACTCATTTTCTTTTATTGCATTTGGTGGGTTTCTTGGGTAATAGCAATCATTTATTTAATATGTATGAATTTATATGCTGCCTTTTGTAAACTAAGGTTTTTCCATCATAGGGCTTGAAAATAAAGAGAGTGAGAGAAAATAATAACCAATAAAGCATTGCTGTAAGCTTTAAACTGTGATTAAACTTTGAAATAAAATATCTGCCAAGAACAAGCTATAGGTAAATGGAGTCACATATGAAGGAGTTAAATCAATAAATCAGGAACAAGCATTTACAAACTGCAATGTTCTCTCATTCGGAGCTGATACATAGTGATAGACAAAGCCAAGCCAGAGGTGTAAAGTCATATTTTGTGTATTCCATCTCCAAGAACCTTCAGCATAGTCCTCAAAACCTTCCAAACATGGTTACAAAATTGTCATTTGTTATGTGACAGGAAACATCATATTAAATAATATTCATTATATTAAAGTTTAATTCAATGAAAGTTTTGTCTTGGTTCACTTAATACTATTTGGAGTGTGTTCCCCCAATATAACATTCAAATGTTAAGTATGGTTGTCAGGCTAGAATAAAAAAAAATCAAGATGGCTATAATCATGTGATCAAAGACTTGTAGTTGTGGCTATCTTACAATCTTCACCAATGTTCTCTACTTCATCTTGTGTATACCTTGGCAATAATCATCATTTATAAATCCCTCCTTATGAACATAATTCAGAGTAGTTTGTTCACTATCCAGGTTATGATGTGAAAGTCTATTTGTTTAAGCTAGAAATGGATAAAAGGGAAAACATCATTCTTCCAGCTATGTGGCCCAGCTATCTGGAAAATGTGTTTTAAAGCAGAAATATCAGGAAATGTATACTTTTTTGCCTTTCAGTAACATGCTTGGCCAACTTATCTGTAGAAAATGTCCAGACTGAGCCTGTAGGAGGGATCAAACACATCATAAGTCGCAAGTCCCTTCACACTCGCAGGAGATCTAAGTTCATCCGACCTTGAATTCCTTTCTCTTCTTAACTCTCGTGCATTTCCCTTAACCGTCACTTGGACAGATTCTTGTAGAGCAGGGGTGTCAAACTGCCGGCCCATGGGCCAGACGCATCATGAAGAAACCACACCCACCCCATTGCCGGCAATGGAGAAAAAGTTCCGATATGTCAGACGACATCATGTAACATTGCGAGTTTGACATGTCTGTTGTAGAGAGCTTAAGCTTGCAATAAATCTTTATACTCATTTGAACTTCCTGAATCTCCTGATTTCCCAGGCGCTTGATATTATCAATCCTTTAATTCATCTAATTTGAATTAAGTTTACATTTAAATAAAATTGACTTTAGTGTTGGCCTCAATTTCTTCTTACTCTATCTCATCTCA
>NW_015407236.1:0-2368 GCF_001527695.2 Protobothrops mucrosquamatus
AAGAAGAGACTGGACAGCCATTTGTCTGAAATGCTATAGGGTTTCCTGCCTGAGCAGGGGGTTGGACTAGATGACCTCCAAGGTCCCTTCCAACTTTATTATTATTATTATTATTATTATTATTATTATTATTATTATTATTATTATTATTATTATTATTATTATTATTATTATTATTATTATTATTATTATTATTATTTGTAGTTGCTAAAAGGTTGCCTACATCCCACATGAAAGCTGAAATATAAGATCCTCTCGAGAATAACATGCTGAAAACCGCATGCCAGTCTGGAGATGGATGGATAATCCCCAACCTGCCTGTGTTATCCCTTCCTCAAGTTCATTGAAACTCCCTTCCAGTTCCCTTATTCATTCAACTGGAAGTTAGGATTTGTTCAGGGAAGCCTAGAACTAAAAATGGCACTAGGGCCACAGATTGTCCATCTAAGCCAGGGGTAGGCAACCTTGGCTCTTTGATGACTCGTGGACTTCAACTCCCAGAATTCCTGAGCCAGCCATGCTGAGGGGAGAGGGAGAGGTTTCCAAGCTGAGCCATGCTGGCTCAGGAATTCTGCGAGTTGAAGTCCACCAGTCATAAAAGAGCCAAGGTTGCCTACCCCTGATCTAAGCTAATCCTTGACTTACAACAGTTTGTTTAGTGACCAGATGAAATCACACCGGCACGGAAAAAATGACCATTTTTCACACTTATGACCATTGCAGCATCTCCCTGGTCACGTGATCAAAATTCAGACACTTGGCAACTGGCATGTACTTATGGCGGTTGCAGTGTTCCTGGGGTCATGTGATCCCCTTTTGTGACCTTCTGACAAGCAAAGTCAATTGGGGAAGCCAGATTCACTTTACAACCGCGTTACTAAGTTAACATCTGCAGTGATTCACTTAGCAACTGTGGCAAGGAAGGTCGTAAAGTGGGGCAAAGCTCATGTAACAACTGTCATGCTTAGCCACAGAGATTTTGGGCTCAATTGTGGTCGTAAGTCGAGGACAAGCTGTATTAGGCAGGGCAAGGTATGAACTTTAATGACCGATATTCAAAAATTCTCCAATGTTCTGTTTTCAAACAATTTGGGGCTGGTCCTAAGTTCTGTACAGTACTGAAACCCTACAGCTGTCCCATCATTTAATGTGTGCTTTTGAGAAAATCTGTACTTGCAAAAATAAAGCCCGATTGTTACAGTACTTTTAATGCACTAAGTGCTTTGTTGTGTATTGCTACTCAACAATACTGTATCTGAGTGTTGTTCCCATTTTACACAAGTCAATTAGTGCCTGCAACGACTGCATGCCAAAGAGGATGCCAAAGTAGCCATTAGTGGTCAACCCTATTATTTAGATGGGGGGGGAGGGAAATGAAATTTGTAACAACTGAAATTGATTTTTAAAACCTTTTCAGAGGATATAAAAAAGCTTCCTTCCTTTTAGCTAAGTTAAGGCAGCTCCCAAAGTAATTTCACAGTCGGGCTAATTAAACACAGTTCCATAAAATGACCCACAGCAGGTTAAAATGTATAAAAAATAAGGGAGGGGGAGAGGAGAACTATATGCCATTAAAGAAAAGTGCAAATCAAATACGTTCCTTGGCATTTGATGTAGAAGTGGGGACTTTCCATTTGAGACACCCCAATGCTTTGCAAACTCTACTGGACCAATGTAGGCAACATGGATATGAAAGCAAAGAGGAACCCCTCAAATATTGCAACACTGCTATCATGTCATCTCCAGTCTGTCTAGAGCAGGCGTCCCCAACCCGGTCCGCACGTGAAGTATTAATACCACTTTACAATGCCTTGGTAAGGCCACACTTGGAATACTGCATTCAGTTTTGGTCACCACGATGTAAAAAAGATGTTGAGACTCTGGAAAGAGAGCAGAGAAGAGCAACAAAGATGATTAGAGGACTGGAGGCTAAAACATATAAGGAAAGGCTGCTGGAATTGGGTATGTCTAGTTTAACGAAGAGAAGGACGAGGGGGGACATGATAACAGTGTTCCAGTATCTCAGGGGCTGCCACAAAGAAGAGGGAGTCAAGCTATTCTCCAAAGCGCCTGAAGGCAGGACAAGAAGCAACGGATGAAAACTAATCAAAGAGAGAAGCAACCTAGAACTAAGGAGAAACTTCCTGACAAGTTAGAACAATTAACCAGTGGAACAACCTGCCTCCAGAAGCTGTGAATGCTCCAACACTGGAAGTTTTTAAGAAGAGACTGGACAGCCATTTGTCCGAAATGGTATAGGGTTTCCTGCCTGAGCAGGGGGTTGGACTCGATGACCTCCAAGGTCCCTTCCAACTTTATTATTATTATTATTATTATTATTATTATTATTATTATTATTATTATTATT
>NW_015407237.1:0-2368 GCF_001527695.2 Protobothrops mucrosquamatus
AAAAGAAAGAAAAAATGGAAAGCTTTTATAGATGCTACCTGCATAATACTCCCAGAAGAGAAAATTGAAAGAGAAGAACATGCTGCTAAAATTATACATGAACTTCTATTTAATTAGATATTGCAGAAAGAGAAAAGTTCTTAGGTAGGCATGCTATAAAAATATAATTTCAATCATAATGGCAAGTAATATATCTTTCCTTTTATAACAGGGTTGAAAAGGACAGCATTTGCCCTATATGGATTTTGTGGTTTAAATTTACTACATTTATATTCCTTAAATAGAACAAAATAGTTTACAGTGAAATTATAAAATACAAATACAAGGTGCAGTTTTTAAAATTTGGATTTTAGTTTTTCAAGCCATTTAAACATTTCATTCTTCCCAGAAGAGCTTATTTTTATAGCTCATCTTTAGTAGATTTGACATTATTTGACATTAAAAAGAATACTTATTCTTGATTTACATATACTTTTAACTTTCTATACGAAAATAAAACCCATTCACATTCAGCATTCCAAAATATTTAGAACTACAGAATAATACTGCAGCATCAGATAACTCACCAAGAGTAGGCCTAACATTTAAACCCAGATAATGGGGTGTGAACGTGCTATGTAAATATAGTGATATAATCAGTTCATGATTCTATAATTTAATGAACCCTTTAACTTTAAAAAAAAACCAGTTAAAAACTATTTATAATAAAACTGGGTGTCATAATTATGGCTAAACGTTCATTCTACTGTAAAACTCATGGTAACCTTGAACAGATTACAATCTTTTTGACAAACCTATTATAAAAAGTGAAGTGAGAACAGAATAATAACACTGTATTAAAAAAGGATAGTATAATACATGTATATTAGCAAGCTAATTTGATGCTAATTAGATAGTGAAATTAACATTATTTTAACAATATGGATATGATGCATTTTATATATCAGTATTATTTTATATATATTAATATGCATTAACAATTTGAATAGCATTTTAAAGTATAAATGTTATCTAAAGGGAAAAACACAATTAATCAAGATTAGGTAGTTTGGGAGAGCCTGAAGTAAATAGTAACCTTTTATTTATTGTCAAGATTAATTTATTGTTTTAAGGATCACTAGCCTGAACTCATTTGCTCGACTGTCTGACAGTATAACCCTACCAATCACTAAAAAATCCATAAATAATGTTGCAGTAACCAATTACATTAGGTGACCTTTTCTATCTTATATTAATCCCACAGCTACATGACTAATTAGAAAAGCAGGACAGAAAAACACAATATTATCTTTATTGCAATTATAACTAAGATGCCAATCACTCAATTACTAACAGTGCAAATTAATACCATGTTTATTCACATGCAAGTTCTACTGTTGCAGGTGAACAGGGAATTATAAACTGTTCTGAATCATGTTAGATAGACATACTGTATTCATTGTGTGATCTGTTACGCTTCTATTGTATTTATATATTTAGAAATATACAAAATAGTCTGTTCTGTGGAAGCTAGAAACACTACATTTGAAGCATTTGCAGCAAACTTTAGATTTTATTTTCTTTGGATCAGTTTAATCAGAATAATCAGTTTAAGAAATTTATTTTATCAATTTAGGTAAATTATTTAATCACATCATCAGATCTGAAACAACTTTGAAGTAATGTGAAAAAGTTATTTCAAAAAATATATTTTCATTTATACTATACCTAAAGGAAGATATGAGTAAGATCTGATAACTGATTAAACAGTTACAAAAAAGATGCAACTTCTTGAAATAGATCATTGAATTAAGTATTTATTTTATTTGTTCATATTTTAAAGTTGAGGACTTAATATACTTGATACGTATTTTTGCCTACAGATCATTAAAAGTCAATAATAATGCTTATTAATTTATTTGTAACAGCATAATAAATCTAATCTACTCAAACCTCTCATATCATATTTACATTGGTTGAATCTGACTTAATTATACTGTAAGCCAGTGGTTCTCAACCTTTTTAATGCCGCGACCCCAACCGGTCGTAAGTCGAGGACTAAACCGGTCGTACGTCAAGGACTAAACCGGTAGTAAGTCGAGGACTAAACAGGTCGTAAGTCGAGGACTACCCAACCGGTCGTAAGTCGAGGACTTTCCCTGCCCAGGAGCGCCACACATGTGTGGTTCCGCCCCCTGCGCCGGCCGAGGCGTAGCTGGCAAGCGGCAGAGACGGAGCAGGCCGACCACCAGCTGGCCCAGCCCAAGGGAGGTAAGGCACCCGCCGGAAAAGGGGAAAAAAATGGCGGACAAAAAAAATGGACAAAAAAAATGGCGGACAGCCTTGCTTGGCGACCCCCGTGAAATGGTCGATCGACCCCAAATGGGGT
>NW_015407238.1:0-2368 GCF_001527695.2 Protobothrops mucrosquamatus
GTCATCATTGTCTTCTTGTTCTTAGGACTGAGAAGAAGGGGCTGGCCCAAAGTCCCCTTAGGTCAGGATGAGAATTCATAGTCTTCCAGTTTGTAGTCAAGGGCCTTTACCAACTACACCAAAAACAGGCTCTCCATATCAAGAATGGACTGTCTCCTTCTGAATGCAATCTCTTAGGAGACCCCATGGGGTTCCTGCTCGGTGGAATTTCTTGTAGGCATCTAGTTGAGTAAGGGTAGCAAGATAATTTATCCATCTGGCACCGTCCTTAAGGTGAGACTTAAAGTCACCTGGAACTCCCAGCTCCCAGTGACTTTAACCCCTATTTGAAACAGCCTCAATATCACCATACCTGCCCAAATTTATCAGTATCCCCTTCTTAGTGTTTTAACAGGCAGCAAAGAAGTGTGTGTGTGTGTGAGAGAGAGAGACAAAGAGAGACAGGTGGGTGTATTCTGCAATCTACTTTCACTTTTCCAAAGAGTACCATTCTTCTTTGTCATCTCAAAGTTAGAAAGAGGTCGACTTGCTCATAAAACTTCTCGTTGTTAATTTTACTGAAGGTCAGAAATCAATTATCGTGGAATTAGTGCGTTCACAGAGGCAAAATGGGTCCTGGTAGGTCCTTGTGAGCGATTTCCAGGAGCTAAAATGGAGGATAGAGAAAACGAACGGATACCATAATAATAAGAGGGGGGGGGAAATAGGTTCAGTGTTCCTTAGAATGCTTGCATTTCACTTTTTCTTCCCCCAAATAGCAGGTTCTCCTACTCCATGTTATATTTTTAGCTCCACTTCTTGGAAGTTATCAGCAGAAGGCTTTCTCCTGTCCATTAAATGCAAAGATAAAACTTCCTGTTACATGTATGACCAACTTTTTGGCTTTCTAGCATCAAAAGAGTGAAAGCATTTGGTTAAGGCTGAGATCTTAAGCATGCTTCCTTGCTCTCTGAATTCAGCAAGATTTTTTTCTAAGTAAATACGTATTGCTCTAATTCCTAAGGAAGTGTGAATAACATTTTAATCAGAAGTTATAACTCTGTGTTTAGTTGCCTGGAAAAAAAAACACCCTCACCTGAATTCAGGTGTAAGTGGTTGTATTTTGGGATGTTCAGCTTCTTATAGTGAAGGGTTTCACATTGGTTCTTTTCTTGTGGGTAAAATACATAATCAATATCTTTCAAGGATAGAGAAAATGAGCATTTTTAAAAAAACATCTTATTCCAATGCACCCCATTCCCTGGAAAACAATAATAATAATAAAAAAAGACTATCCTGACCTCTTTGTTTTTGTAACTTTCTCAGGATCAGCCACAGTTATTTTGAAAAGTGTACTTTCTGAATGAAGGTAAAACAAGAATTTGATACCCGGTGTTGGGTTTGTGCTGCAGAATACGTAATAGTCAGGAAGGAGATTCATCTTAATTTTCTATCATTTCCAAGGTAGATTGACGGGGGCGGTCTTTAAAGTAATATTTTAAAAAGGTAGCTTCGTAAAAAAAATGTAGGCCTGCAGGTGTGATGGAAGGAGACAGGGATATAGATAAAGCAGTGAAAAAGAAAAAAAAAAAAAGAATGAACTGAGATTTCACTGGGCGAGAAACAAACAAGCAGATAGGTGAATTTCTGTCTCTTGCTCAGTAAGGGTGAAAGAGGAGATAGTTTGTCATTAAAATGAATATATATGGATATCATGTTTCTTGCTGGCAGATGGAGGGATAAAGGAAGTTGGCTGGCCCCTGCAGTTTCTTTAGAAAATCATATGCAATTTGGCAGACTGAATCAAGCCGTCTTTCCCCATTTGTACGCTGTAGCATTTTCAGAGCTTCGTGGTAAGCTCCTTTCCTCATTTTGTATCCTGAACTCCAATTTAATTACCACTTATCTTATCAATAAATTGCCATCCTCATCACCACCACCACCACCACCAGCAGCAGCAGAAGCATTCCCGTTTCTAGATATTGATCAATATTGGAAGCTGTGCCAATCAAAAATAAAATCCAACTTGCTTCCCCCTTTAAAAACCATGCCTGATCCATTCAGTTAAATGTCATCATTCGTTTAATGAAGACTGTGTTTGGTTCTGTTTATCTATCAAGTACGTGTCTTCTGCGGCTCCTATCTGCATCAGGGCGAACCTATAGGATAAACATCCTTCCTTCCTTCCTTCCTTCCTTCCTTCCTTCCTTCCTTCCTTCCTTCCTTCCTTCCTTCCTTCCTTCCTTCTTTCCTTCCTTCTCTTATTCCCTCCCCCTCTGTCTCTCTTCCTTCCTCAGTCCCTTCCTTCCTTCCTTCCTTCCTTCCTTCCTTCTCTTATTCCCTCCCCCTCTGTCTCTCTTCCTTCCTCAGTCCCTCCCTCCCTCCCTCC
>NW_015407239.1:0-2368 GCF_001527695.2 Protobothrops mucrosquamatus
CCAAGGGTTTGCATTCTCCACAGCTTCCAAATTTCACTTTGCATTCGGGCTAATTTTATTTTCTTTTGTTTAACACCAGGAAAGCCAAGTCCGCCTCTTCCCAAATTAAACGGGCTTCAATGGCCGCCTTGCTGGTCCCTTTGAAATGGTTATAGCCTTAGAATTTCAAATCTTTAGTCTTCAAAGAGCTTTCATATTTTAATTTCTAATCTGAATGTCGGTGGAGATTCTCAGGCATCCAGGTCATAGTTATCCCAAAGGTGCTTTTTCAAGAGGCGACTGGACGTCCCAGTTAGAACACAAAGGTGAGTTGAAGTCCCTTTAAAGATGTAGAGTGGAATAGAATAGAATAGAATAGAATAGAATAGAATAGAATAGAATAGAATAGAATAGAAATAAGGAATAGAATAGAATAGAATAAGAATTAGGAATAGAATAGAATAGAATAGAATAGAATAGAATAAGAATTAGGAATAGAATAGAATAGAATATAGAACAGAATAGAATATAGAATAGAATAGAATAGAATATACTGTAGAATAGAATAGAATAAGAATTAGGAAGAATAGAATAGAATAGGAATAGAATAAAAATTAGGAATAGAATAGAATATAATAAGAATTAGGAATAGAATAGAATAGAATAGAATAGAATAGAATAGAATAGAATAGAATAGAATAGAATAGAATATAGAATAAGAATTAGGAATAGAATAGAATAGAATAGGAATAGAATAAGAATTAGGAATAGAATAGAATAGAATAGAATAGAATAGAATAAGAATTAGGAATAGAATAGAATAGAATAAGAATTAGGAATAGAATAGAATAGAATATAGAATAGAATATAGAATAGAATAGAATAGAACAGAACAGAACAGAACAGAACAAGAATAAGAATAAGAATTAGGAATAGAATAGAATAAGAATAAGAAATAGAATAGAACTAAGAATAGGAAAGAATAATAGAATAGAATAGAATAGAATAGAATAGAATAGAATAGAATAAGAAATAGAATAGAATAGAATAGAATAGAATAGAATAGAATAACAGAGTTGGAAGGGACCTTGGAGGTCATCTAGTCCAACTCCCTGCTGGAGCAGGAGACCTTATACCATTCCAGACAAATGCCTGTCCAATCTCTTCTTAAAAACCTCCAGTGATGGGGAAGGAAGGAAGGAAAGCAGAATAACAGAATTGGAAGGGACCCTGGAGGTCTTCTAGTCCAACCCCCTGCTCAGGCAGGAAACCCTAGGACTAGATGACCTCCAAGGTCCCTTCCAACTCTGCTCTTCTGCTCTATTATTCTGTTTCAGAGCGGCCGAAGGACAGCAAGAGGGAACCTCAGAAAAGCCAGGCCCCGCACACGGTTTTCCCCAGAAGCGTCACCGGATCCTTCAAAAAAATTGTGGCAATCATAACAACAGCTTTTTTTCTTTCTTTTTTTAAACAGAAAATCAGCTTTCCATTCCCTCTGTCGAGCAAGTCAAACGAAAGGAACTCAGAGAAAGAAAAAAACCAGCAGCTGAAAGACTCAAGATTTATTTTTATTTTTCCCCCAGGTTCTTGACTTTCTTTAGTTCGGCTCGGTTTTGCCTGTGGCGTGCAAGGCGGGGTGTGTTTTGACATGCCTGGTGTTTTCATGAGAATACGGTACAGTCCTGGGCTCGGATCCAAATTCGATGCAGTGGGAAGGCAGGCGGGCTGTGAAGGGTGGAGGAAAAAAAAAAGACTTTGTTTGTTGAGAAGGACAAAGGCCACCCCGGGCGAGATCTCACCGCTGAGTAAGTCGGCTCCTTCTTCCTTTGCGTTGCAGACTTTGGATTTCTGACCTTTTTGGTTTAGCAGCTCAAAGTGGGGCAGTTGATCCGAGATAGGAAGAGTGGTAAACACAGAGACTATTCTAAGGAGGGCAAGGCAACAGCAGCGTCTTTGCACTGACCTGTCAACTTGTGGGGAAATTGTTTGTGTCTGAAGAGGTTCCCTATAAGAGAGGATTGGGTTGAAGTGTCTTCTTGAAACCCTGCTGGACTTCACCGTTTAGGAAAGGGTGTGTAGGGGGGGGGTCCAGCCTGGGCTTTTGCAATGTTTTTTATTTCTTTTGATGAAAGGAGAAATAAATAGAAGAGAAGGTGTGTAGCTCAGGGTTAAACTGGTGTGTGTGTGTGTGGGGGGGGGTGTCCACGTCCCAGCTTGGTAGTTTTCTTGCAAACGTTTCATGACCCAACTAGGTGACATCATCAGTGGTAGAAGGGTGGGGTGGGAGTTATGGAGGGCGGGGGGAAGAGGAAGAAGAGGAGGACTGTGGGGTCCTGGGTGCTCTCTGAGCTGTGTAGTTTCCTTCAAGAGGTTTCATGACCCAACTAGG
>NW_015407240.1:0-2368 GCF_001527695.2 Protobothrops mucrosquamatus
GATCAAGGAGAGAAGCAACCTAGAACTAAGGAGAAACTTCCTGACAGTTAGAACAATTAACCAGTGGAACAACCTGCCTCCAGAAGCGGTGAATGCTCCAACACTGGAAGTTTTTAAGAAGAGACTGGACAGCCATTTGTCCGAAATGGTATAGGGTTTCCTGCCTGAGCAGGGGGTTGGACTAGATGACCTCCAAGGTGCCTTCCAACTTTATCATTATTATTACTATTATTAAGATCAGAGAGGATCTTATCAACTCTCTGATGGTTGAAAACCTTACTGAAGACTTCTGCTTAGGCTGTTTAGTCTTCGCTTAGCGCATTAGGCAACCCCAACATTGAATTCTTCTTGAAGCCACTCAAGGTTTCACGTGAAAGTCTCAAAACTCACCCTAGAAGAGCTTCTGATACCCTCGGACAGCTGTCGGACGGCACTTGTGCACGTAGTGATGGTTTTGTTGGTCTCTTGTTGAGTTGTGTGACTGTAAAAAAAAAAAAAAGCAAATAAAGAAAGTCTATGGAGATTCCCAGTCGTCCAGGTCATGGTTGTCCCAAAGGTGCTTTTTCAAGAGGCAACTGGACTTTCTTGTTTTTCTCTGAAGACGTTTCGCTTCTCATCCAAGAAGCTTCTTCAGCTCTGACTGGAGGGTGGGGAATGGAAAGATTTATACTCCTTGCAGACAGCTGGTCATTTGCCTTCTTTTAGAGAGTCATTGAGGCCACTTGGAGGTTTTATCTGTGTCCTCAGGGTCACCTGAGTGGTGCAAATGGGTGTGGAGCCTTCTTGGAATTGCTGAAAGGACTTGTGGTAGACTGGAGGTAGATGGTGTCCTATCTCTCCCCCTCTGTTGAGGGAGGGGTGTTCAATTTTGACACAGATGGCCTCTTTGACCCCTCTTTCAAACCAGCAGTCCTCTCTGTCCAAAATGTAGACTTTGCTGTCTTCAAAAGAGTGGCCTTCATCTTTGAAGTGCAGATGGACTTCTGAATCTCGTCCTGATGAATTTGTTCTCCTATGTCAGGGGTCTTCAAACTCGGCCCTTTTACGACTTGTGGACTTCAACTCCCAGAATTCCTCAGCCAGGCACGCTGGCTGAGGAATTCTGGGAGTTGAAGTCCACAAGTCGTAAAAGGGCCGAGTTTGAAGACCCCTGTCCTATGTTGTGCCACGCAAGTGGCCTCAGCGACTCTCTAAAAGAAGGCAAATGACCGGCTGTCTGCAAGGAGTATAAATCCTTCCATTCCACACCATCCAAGTCAGAGCCAAAGAAGCTTCTTGAATGGGAAGCGAAACGCCTTCAAAGAAAAACAAGAAAGTCCAGTTGCCTCGTTGAAAAAGCAGCCCTGGGACAAATAAAGAAAGGTCAACGTTGACAGGAGCCGTAGAGTGAAGCTCAATTCAAGATAAATGCTTAGAACCCTTTTAGGGACATAACAACTTCTAGCCATACTCCTGTAATTCTTCTACTAAAAGCCCAAATGCTATTTTAACAACCGTCCGTAAAAGCACCAAACCCTCCACTCACGAGCCCAAAATTTCTGCTGCTTTGCCAGACTGTTGTTAGGTGGCTATTGCCCCGTTGCATGACCTTTTTTGCCACAGTTGTTAAGCGAATCACTGCAGTTGTTATCACGGTTACGGTCTGCCGGGAACACATGAACCCCTTTTGCGAACTTCTGACAAATCAATGGGGAAGCCAGATTGACCTAACAACCGGGTTACTCACTTAACTACAGTGATTCACTTAAGCACTGCGGAAAGTGGAGCAAAACTCACTTAACAATTGTCTTGCTTAGCAACGCAAATGTTGGGCTTCATTGTGGTAAGGCCACACTCGGAATACCTGCCTCCAGTTTTGGTCACCACGATATAAAAAAGAGGTTGAGACTCTGGAAAGAGTGCAGAGATGATTAGGGGACTGGAGGCTAAAGCATATAAGGAACGGCTGCTGGAATTCGGTATGTCTGGTTTGATGAAGAGAAGGACGAGGGGGGACATGATAGCAGTCTTTCAGTATCTGAGGGGCTGCCACAAAGAAGAGGGAGTCAAGCTATTCTCCAAAACGCCTGAAGGCAGGACGAGAAGCAACAGATGGAAACTAATCAAGGAGAACAATTAACCAGTGGAACAACCTGCCTCCAGAAGTGGTGAATGCTCCAACACTGGAAGTTTTTAAGAAGAGACTGGACAGCCATTTGTCTGAAATGGTATAGGGTTTCCTGCCTGAGCAGGGGGTTGGACTAGATGACCTCCAAGGTCCCTTCCAACGTTGTTGTTGTTGTTGTTGTTGTTGTTGTTGTTGTTGTTGTTATTATTATTATTATTATTATTATTATTATTATTATTATTATTATTATTATTATTATTA
>NW_015407241.1:0-2367 GCF_001527695.2 Protobothrops mucrosquamatus
AAGGAAGGGCATTTCCAAACCTTCAGTGCCTTGGTCAGGATGGTAGCGGGTCAATAATGTCCGACGGCTGATATTGAACCCTGTGATGTCTTGCATACTGGGAACCTCTGCAGGAATAGGAATAAATATAGTGCATTATGCTGTATAAAAAAAATTTCTCTACTCCCACCACACCCATCAATTAAAGGGAGCCTAAGGATGTATTTTGTTGTGTAGTGGTAAAATGGCACTTCAAAATAGATGGAAATAAAGCTCCATTAGAAAACACAAGGCAAAAGTTCTACAGACTTTAATACCCAGAGTGTACACTGGAAAATATTAATATCCCTTAAGAAAGAGGCAAAATTTCAAGAAAAGTTAAAACTTAATAGAAAAGTGCAAAGAATTCCCATTTGACCCTTCAGTACCCCATTAATATCCCTGCCAAAACTCCTAAAATGTGTGGACCCATTTTTTTTTATAGTTTTGGGGAAAATTTAAAGGATGAAATGAGTTTCTTAATTTTTCTAAATTTTCCTGGTCTTATCTGATTTCAATGGCCTTTGATACTATTGATTGTGTTATCTTTATGGACTATTTCCAAGGATTGGGAGTAGGAGGCAGTAGTACTGTGGCTTTTCTTTCCCTTGAGAAGGCTCCAGATAGCATTGGTGGGGTGGAGAATTCAGCCTAAGATCTTTGACAGTTCCCCAGGGTTTGACAGTTTGTGCTCTTCTTTAGTATCTACATGAAGTAGCTAGGTGAAGTAATCTAATGGCATGGGGTCAGATATCATCAATATGTGGATGTTACTCAGTTGAGTATCTCTTTCCTGGCCAATCAAATAATACTACTCAGCTTCTTCTCTGGTTATTAGGATATGGATGGAGAGGTACAAGTTTAAGCTCAACTTTAGAAAGATCTGGTAGCTATGGATTCAAGGACCCTATGTTTTCAGGGATTTCCCATTTCTAATTCTTGATGAGATAATTACTTAATTTGTTGTAGGGGTTAAGATACCAGGCCATAAACTGGGAGACTGGGAGTGTTAATTCTACCTTAGGCACAAAGCCAACTTGATGACCTTGAGCCAGTCACTCTTTCTCAGTCCTAGGAGGATGGCAATGACCTGTCACCTCTGCTTTCTAGTTTGATTATTTTTTTATTTGCAGCAGTAGTGAGCTTTAAACGGATAGTTATTATTTCTTTTTCTTCTTGTTTTTCAAGGTATTCAGCTGGAGCTGACACAGTAATTGAGGGATTTATAAATCAAATAAATATACATAAAAACGGATAGCCATAAAATCTTCCAAACTGGGCTGATTTTTATTTTTTTATGAGTGGTTTTAAAGCACCAAATGGACACCTTATGTTTTAGTAAGTCTCCAAGCATTTCTTTTGTCCTTTAAATTCTCCAAAACTTAAGAAAAAAAAAACCTGAAACCTAGCCCCACCAACTCTAATATTACCACAATGTCATGTTGCTTGGTCATGTAAAGCCCCTTTCAGCTCCCATCCAACCAGGGCACCAACAGGAAGCATGGATCACAGGACAAAATAAGTTGTCAAATGCTCCTTTAGAAATGAGCAGCACTGATTTTTTTTTAAAAAATAATTGATTCTGAATAGCTTGATATTGGTAGGAAGTAACCAATCTGATACTAATTTCCGTGGAATAATACTATTGGGAATTTTCAATGAGAAGACAACGAACTCCCCCCCAAAAAAACTACTTTTAACAATAACATAACAACAAACCAATTATTATTTTTTTCAGTGCTTTCTAGATTTTCTAGAAATCACAGATTTCTGTTGTGACCCAAGAAAATCATAATTCAGTACTAAAGAACATATTTTTGGATATTAAAAAGTCTAAGGTTTAATCTTAGCATTTTTATGTGGAAAAACAAAACATAAATCAAGTCACATTGTGACCTGAATGAGCCCCCTGTATTTATGTTTATGTTTATGTTTATTGTATTTATATCCCGCCCTTCTCCTTACGGACTCAGGGCGGCTAACAGCCAGATAAAACAATTACAAAAGTACAGAATACTATAATTAAAACCCAATTAAAAGAAGATATAATATTAGGCCTATGTTAATTTAAAATTATATTAAAACCCAACTAAAAATTTCCCCTAGGCAAGTCCCGCTTGCTGAAATAGCCATGTCTTAAGGGCGCGGCAGAAGGAAGGAAGATCAGGGATCACCCTGATCTCTGGGGGTAGTTCGTTCCACAGGGTGGGAGCTCCCACAGAGAAGGCCCTCCCCCTTGGGGTCGCCAGCCGGCACTGTCTGGCTGACGGCACCCTGAGGAGACCCACTCTGTGGGAGCGTACTGGTCGATGGGAGGTAATCTGTGGTAGAAGGCGGTCTCGGAGATAT
>NW_015407242.1:0-2367 GCF_001527695.2 Protobothrops mucrosquamatus
TTGTCCAGAAGTAGTAAGGTTGTGATCCAGATGTGCCTAATTCAGAGAAAACTGGAAATGGACAAATACTTGACTTGGCTCAGAGGCATTTTGCAAGTCAAGTTGACTTGCATTTTGGAGCAACCATTCCTCACTTTCAGGAAACTCCTGAAACATTTCTGTGTGACCCTTTTTATTATCTTTTTGGTTGTAAGATGAGCCACATATCTTTTCAACTTAAGAGAGAAGGACGTAGCATTCAGTTAGCATAGGAAATGTTTGCGAGCCTGTTCTATGGCCTTTTCCATTCATTGTCCTTTTATTTTCATCACAGGAAGGAACATCTAAATTTGCAAATTTGGACAGCAATGTAAAAGAAAACCAGAAGAGAACCCAGAGGCGGCTCCAACTGCAAAAAGATATGGTAATTCTTTCTTTTTCATTTTTCTCATGAGATGCTTCTCTTTGAAAAAATACAGAAACAGCCATAGCAAAGATAACTATTTTAAGATTTACCTAGATGCAAACAAAATGGTTAAGTTCAACTTGAATTAAGTTCAAATAAAACCAGGAAATCACAAATTCTCACCATGGGAACAAGTACGTTCAACCAAATCTTGAACCTTTTTTTCCCATGGCTTTGTGAAGAAAAATATGATCAAAAGATAATAATGAACTAATACATTAGGTTACTAATGGTGGATGAGTTTCTTAGACCAGAATTTTTGAGACACACACTTGTAATTTCTCATAGAATAATAGTTGATCCATTATGTTTGAATAATGCCTTAGATACTTCAACAATCAGATTTGTGTGAAGAAAATTTGAAGTTGAAATTGCAGCTGAAGTAAACTTCTTCCCTTGAGTTCCATTCCTTAAACTTAACAATAATACTTTTTTATGATTTTATAAGATTTTTTCCCCCCTGTTCTTCGGGGACTATTAAATGACATATTTAAATTTAGTTTGTGTATTATTTTCTACTTTCAAAAAATTGCTTGTTTTCCCGTGTTACTTCTATAAAACATTCTAAAAACAATTTAGAACGAGAAGACTTATTACGGGTGGAAACTAATCAAGGAGAGAAGCAATCTAGAACTAAGGAGAAACTTCCTGACAGTGAGAACAATTAACCAGTGGAACAACCTGCCTCCAGAAGCAGTGAATGCTCCAACACTGGAAGTTTTTAAGAAGAGACTGGACAGCCATTTGTCCGAAATAGTATAGGGTTTCCTGCCTGAGCAGGGGGTTGGACTAGATGACCTTCAAGGTCCCTTCCAACTTTACTATCATCATCATCATCATCATCATCATCATCATCATCATCATTATTATTATTATTATTATTATTATTATTATTTGCAATAATACATTGCCAATTTGATCGTCATTTTTTCTTCCCCTGTAAAAATAAGGTGTACATAATTTTACAAGTGGCAAGTCATTTTATTTTTATGTATATACTATTTCCCCAAAGCAAATTATTTACAATAACAAACAACGTACTGTATAAGGGAAATAATATGCTGATATAAAGTATAAGGAGAAAAAAACAAGGAGAGGAGAAAAATAAAAAAGTTTCTTAATGAAATAGTGTGAGTAGCCTCAATAAACCTCTCAGGAGAGGCCATTCCACAATATTGTGTTCTATTGAAATAACTTCATTCATTTCCTGTTGGATCACATTTGATGGATGAATGGTTCTTACAGCTTAGCTCAACCAGCCACAAAAGCAGCCACTGCTAGGCCAGAATCTGATTGCTCCTTCACGATAGACGTGTCAACATGGAAAAGTTCATGAGTAAATAAATATACGTAGTATAGTGTAGATAGAACTTAGTATAGATATCTGGACTATAGATCACTGTACAGACTACAGATCACTGAACCTCAGAGGAGTTTGAACTGGATCCAAAGTCAAAAAGCACTTAATGAATCAGAGCTAGGATGGTTAATCTCTTTGTGCTTTCATCCTGCACAGGGTGTAATGCAAGGCACCGTTCCTTACCTTGGTACTTTCTTAACGGATTTGACAATGCTTGATACAGCTCTCCAGGACTATGTGGAGGTAAGTTTGTAACACTCACGCATGCATACTGTAATAGTTTTGCCTTCAGTATATATTTGTAAAGCATCATCTCACTAGGCACAGACCAAACACAGGACTTTAATTAGGAAATGGAACAGTTATTTTATTTTATTTTATTTTTATTTTACAAAATTTATATGCCGCCCTTCTCCCCATGGGACTCAGGGCGGCTCACAGCATGTTAAAACAATATACAAAATTACCCCTTCTAAAAACCAATTAAAATCCAAATATTAGTGGCTGTGACTATTTAAAATCATTAAAAATTTTCCCTATTTAAAATTCACCCTAGGTCAGG
>NW_015407243.1:0-2367 GCF_001527695.2 Protobothrops mucrosquamatus
GTGCCTAAGGTGGGACTAGAACTCACAGCCTCCCAGTTTCTCACCCAATGCCTTTACCAGTAACTCAAACTCTCTCTTCTACAACATCTAAAATGATCAAGAGTCAGGTTTTTACTGGCTTATGGAAATTCATGTCAGTGCGTCCACCCTTGCCTCAGTCTCTATGGAAGTCTAGGATATTAATCTCAAGCTATAGTGTACAGTATATGATTAGTTTACATTTTATTCCTTTAGGCTGTATTTGCAAGCAAAATCAACCCCATGAACAACTTCCATGTTTCCTCCACAGAAAAACAGAAAAATTATCAGCTGCCTCTCACCTTATCTTCCCAATAGTACTGCACCTCTCTGCTTACTCCTTCCTGTAGATGAAATAAACCTGAACTATTTTATAAAGCTGATGTAACTAACAGATGAAAACAGATTAAGGTGTTTCTTTAGTGAACTCAATTTTCTTTTGAGCAATACTTAATATTTCTTCCCTTAATAGATACGGTTTTATCTACCTGTTCTTAACATTCCATGCTTCTGACTTTCCATTGTTTATACCTCCGGTCCGTGGACTGGTACCGGGCTCCAGCATGCCAGAAACTGGGTTGCGCAAACAAGTGAAGCCTCATCCGTGGGATGCGGGCAGCATGCAAAACCATGCCCTCTCTGGTCCACGAAAAAGCCTCTCCCCAGGGAACCAGTTCCTGGTGCCAAAAATGTTGGGTGCTGCTGCCTTAAGAGAACCTCTGAATCTGCAGCCAAGTCTTGAAAAACAGATGGGATTTTCCTGCAAGATTGACCTTTCCTGCTCCTTATCTACAAATCAATAAAATAATATATAGCTGCCTTTGCCTGGGTCCATGACCATTATGCCAAGTACAGAATTGTTTTTGTTTGCTTTCATCATTTAGTTGGCTAATTAGCTGTCTTAATATTTTATCTGCCATCCTATTCTGTTCTGTTCACCTAAAAGGGCACATTCACAAAGTAGAATTGTCTAGTACTAAAATAATAGAAGATTTAGAAAAAAATCCATTTTGTCAGGTTAAAAAAAGAACTTATTGATATAGCATCCTTTATTCTTTACCTGTCTGTAATAGGAATAGTGTGTTGGGATCTGAATTCCAGAAATGATTTTTTTAAAAGGCTGGTCTCAGGTGCAGTTTCAGCCAATTGACTGAAATTGGCCAGATCCACTAGAGAAGTATTTGACCTAGTTCTGTCAATCTGCCTAGCAGTACAGGTTAGATTTCATGAAAAAATCGTTTTGATTTTTAAAATAAAATGTAGAACATGCACTCTATTTTCATCTAGGAAAATTCCCACGTCTTTCTCTCTCTCTCCCTCTGTTATGTGTGTGTATGTAAAAATATGATGAGCAGTCATGAATTAAATCCATTATTAAAGTTAATATGTTGCATTAGATTATACGTCCACCGTTCTTCAATTATCTCACTAATCTGTGTGGCATAGAATTGTCATCAATATGTGTGTCTGCTGTGTTGCTGGCATGTTATACACATACTTCCACTTGTGTGTTATTGAATTGCAATTGTGTGATGCAAAGATTAAATAAGATTGGATTTTTATTTGTGAACACTATTTTAATTTTGTAATCGTATTTCATTCCAACCACCAAAGTAAATACAGAAATAATAGCCCCTCTGGAGATCATTCTAATGACAGTAGCTCCCCTGGAGAAATGCACTATAAGAAAGGTAGTAGAAAAGCTGCATTGCCTCTCCAAGAGCCAAAACTCTGCTGATGGAAGCCATCGCACATAAAGCAGGATATGCAAAGACTTTCCTCCTCTAGGCATAGATACTTAACATACATATGATACTAGGAAACAGACATCATTTAAGTAAAGTCATCAGGGACTGGGACTTAACTGGAGCACTCACATGATGGGTAGATCCATAAACAGAAATTTTGGGCATTCTTGTCCACATAGAAGATTTAAAAAACAATAGGCTCTAATTGGTACACTTTCTACTTGGTCCTGTCTTTTGATCCTATAGCTTCTGTAGGTATCCCTATTTTAATTCTATTCTAGCCAACATTACTTCTCAGGCACTTCTTACTTTACCTGGGTCCATGAAGAATAGTTCTTGCTGTTACTGATCCCTGTTTCTCACACTCCGACTTCATTGTGGATGAAAGAACTGGTTTGGCTAGCTTTACTAACATCTGTTTAGGCACTGAAAGGGAGGGAGGTTATTTCCCCTCTCTGAAATGTGATCTTCCCAGGTTTTGAGTGTGGCATCAGCCACAAAAGGGGTAGGGGTGTGATGCTTGTAATTTGTGAGTCTCTGGTTGCCTCCAGAGGCCTTGCCCCAGATATTTCCAGGTGTGAGACCCTTTTTGTTAGGCTGG
>NW_015407244.1:0-2367 GCF_001527695.2 Protobothrops mucrosquamatus
ATTCTTCTCCTTCCTTCCATCTATCCATCCATTCATCTCCTTCCTTTCTTCCTTCTTTCCTTCTTTCCTTCCTTCCTTCCATCCATCTATCCATCCATTCATCTCCTTCCTTCCTTCCTTCCTTCCTTCCTTCCTTCCTTCCTTCCTTCCTTCCTTCCTCTTTCCCTCCCCTCCCCTCTCCTTCCTTTCTTTCTCTTTCCTTCCTTCCTTCCTTCCTTCCATCCATCTATCCATCCATTCATCTCCTTCCTTCCTTCCTTCCTTCCTTCCTTCCTTCCTTCCTTCCTTCCTTCCTTCCTTCCTTCCTTCCTCTTGATGGCCCTTCATTTATTCTGAAGTTTATATTGCATTCAGATAATAACTACACTGTCTCCTTCCTGCCCCAGTTTTACATGAGCCTGGCTTGTGTGAATGCAATTTCAACAAACAGTCCTCCCCAGACATTATAACATTACAACACAATTTCCTCTTTATAATGCACATTATTAAAAAAAACCCCAAAACCTTTAGGTAACTGTGTTAAGTAAATGCCATTATGGCTTCATTAAGCCGAAAGAAAATAAACACCATTTATCTCAAAAAAGGCAATTCCACGTTTTCTTCCCCCCCTTTCAAATTAACCCTCATTACATGTATTTTAATATTTTCCCCTCGTGATATGAGAATCATACATAGTACCTAATGGGAACTTGTTTCAGATGAATGAATTAAAAGAAAATGCCTCAGTATTTGGGGAGTGGGGAACCATTACTTCCCTATTAAAGCAATTTCTTCTGGCTGGCTGGCCATCTACCAATGGCAGATATATAGATTCTACCCTAACTTGAGGGGGCTTGGAATATAAGATCCTCAACAGTGAAACTCAGTGAAATTGTATACAGGTAATCCTCGACGTATAACCACACAATTGACCCCAAATTTTCTCTTGCTAAGTGAAATTTTAAATTGTCTCATGGCGAATTGTTGGCGGCAAGTTGACCACGGCTATGGTGAGTTGGCTGCTGCAAGTTGGCTGTGATGAGTTGACCATGGCGAGTTTTCCCATTCCACTTCCAACAAACAAGACCACATTTATGCTTAATGAAAGAGGCAAAGAGTTGAAGGATGCGTGGTTTAGATTAATTGCATGGGTGCAAAAGTCGTAAATAAATCCCAGGGCCTTGTTGGACTTAGAAGTGATTTCTGTTCAGTAGGCAGCTTGGTTTATTCTTTACAGTTATTATAATTTGAGGTGATTTGCAGAACTATCCAGAGCCTTCTTGTGACAGTTTTTCCTAGGTATGTACGTATGTTGCAAAACACTTGAGATCAAGCGACAATTACCTTCCTTCGCCTTCCTTTCCTTCTCTTTCATACCTTCCTTCTTTCCTTCCTTCCTTCCTTCCTTCCATCTATCCATCCATCCATCTCCTTCCTTCCTTCATACATTTGCTGTATGAAATTTATTTTAACCTATTTTTAGAAATATGTTGCAGATAGGGATGCTTCCTGCATTCTCTACTTTTCTTTTAGGGATTGCTGAATTCTATCTTTTCTGGTTTTATTCCAAGGCTGCATCGAGAAAAGCACATAACAATAGTCCAATCAACAGCAAAATGGTGATAGCTCACAGAAACTTGAAATCCTTTGGCCCCTTAAATGATGAATAGGTGCAACCTAGACAAGCTGGCAACAATTGTCTTTCAGTTTGAGGAAAGAATCCTGCTTTCAAAATGTCTTTCACAAAAGAAGAGCATGTCAGTGAAATCTCACGGACGGAATTTGGCATTCTTGCATTTATGATAGCCAAGCATATCAACGAACGCCCTAGTTTGGGGGGATGGCAGCACCTCTGAATTTCTGCATTTCTATTAAATTGAGAGAAGAACTCATTGGGGAACTCTTCCCAGTAGGCTCTTTTGGAATGGGAAAAGTGGGTAGACTGGGAGGCTTCAGAATGAAGTAGAGAGACATGTCATGCCCAAAGAACTAGAACAATACCGTGAGCTGATCCAGGTTACTTCTTTATTGCTGCATGCCTACGTACAAGAATCTCCACAGACTGACTGTATTCTCTAGGGGATGATCAGATACGGCTTCAGGGGTTCTGGGTGAGGTAGGTTGTGTGCCACTTGCTGCTGTGCAAGAACACAATTAAGCTCAGAAAGCACCAAAGATTCCCCCAATTCTAAGCTCCACCCCTCTTTGATCTCTCCCGACTCTAGTTGGAGATTCCATTATAGGAGATCCCCCCAAAAAAACAAAAATAGAGAAGGACTCAACAGACCTGGCAACAGACTGAGAAGGGATTTTGGAGGGAGGGAAATGTCCTTCCTTCTTTCCTTCCTTCCTTCCTTCCTTCCTTCCTTCCTTCCTTCCTTCCTTCCT
>NW_015407245.1:0-2367 GCF_001527695.2 Protobothrops mucrosquamatus
ATTAATGGATTTTACTGAATATACTGTTTCTTTTTTAGTCTTTTGTTTGTATAGTGCTAGAAAAAGCAACAGAAAATGTACTCAGAATTGAGCAAACTAAAACCTTTCTTTTTCTGAGAAGAAATTTAAGTCAGACTCTACAGCAGAGATCCCCAACCTTTTGAGCACCAGGGACCAGTTCCGTGGAGAAAGGTTTTTCCGCGGACCGGAGGGGGCGTGGTTGCATGTACTGCCTGCATCCCAAGGATGGGGCTTTGCTTATATGTGCGGACCGGTTTCTGGCATGCCGCAACCCGGTGCCGGTCCACAGACCGGAGGTTGGGGACCCCTGCTCTATAGCACTTTCTTCCATGTTGTACAGTAGGTATATATAGTGCTGTGGTAGTTAGAAGCAACTGGGGCCCTAAGGTTTAACTATTCTTCGATTAATTATGGCTATAACTTGCCAGACAGCCGGAATACATTTAAGAGGTTGCAATAATTTCAAATTAGCAGAGGAACTATATGTTAAAGGATAAATTATCACCTTTGGTTTTCACGCTGATTTTTGTCCTGCAGTAAGATATTTAAATGGGAATATTAGAGATGCAATTTCTCTTAAAAAATGACAACCGTTTTATTAAGTTGAAAATGGTGGCATAATTTCTACATCTAAAGTTGATATATTTATTTTAACGTCCTGCTAAGATGCAACTGTATTTCTGTTTCTAAGATGCGGACGTTTCTGCAGAAGAGTCAAAGATTTCAAGATGGTGGTCACATCTGTGCGATCAAAACCTTACTACTTTTTTAATGGGTGTTACAACAGATGCCTGTTGAGTTTGGGGGAAAATGTAAATGGCGGTCATGTGACTGCAGGCACTGCCAATGGCTGTAAATATGGCTGATTGCCAAGCCACCAATGTGCAATCACATGACCATGTGGTGGAATGTCCATCTGAACTTCGGAATCAGGTCATAAATACCTCCAGAGAGGTTTGTTGTAACTTTGAATGACTGGTTTTAATTTGAGAACTACCTGTAAACCAGAGAGATTGCAGAGTGAAATTATTTTTCAACCATCATTTTGATATACACGAACAATGGCAAAATAGGACTCCCTTTTCTTTTTTTCTTTTACGCAAAGGAGAGGCTTTATGTAAGCAATCAATAAATAGAAGAAGTCGTAGTCGTACCCATCCCTTGGATACCAACATACAGCGCAGGCCTCTCGGTGACATACAGAATGTGTGTGAGAATCAAAACGCTGTCCCAGCTCAGAGTTCATGGCAAACAGTCCAGCCTGCCCAAAATACTCACAATGGAAGCCAAGGCAGCGTCTCCCAACGCCGGGAGAGGCACAACCGGATGGAAAGAGACAGAAGGTAATTGCTCTCGGTGGCTTCTTCAGTCAGGCGTTCTCTGGAAGTATTTCAAATTTCTTTTTTGCGAGCCTTTTGAATCAAAAAGGATGTACACACAAACACAAATTATAAAGATTTTGCGTACACGTCCGAAATAATACATATCATAATTTAATACAGGGGTTCGATAATTCTGCAAGTCACGGTGCCAAGGATCGTAGCAGTTTGTAATACCACGCACTGATTTTCAGAAGGCATCTTTCCTACCTCGTGTTTTCTTTCGTTTGCATTGTTTTTTTAAAAAAATATTTCTCTTTCCACATTCAGAGCAAATGAACTATGCAATGCAGACACTATGATAGTGCAAAATGAATTATAATATTGCAATTGTTCCTTTTTTACTTGCTTAACAACACAAGGAACAAGGCTATTGTTTTGTTAGAACTACCATTAATGTGACAGAGTTTAATCAGTGTTTGTTACCACCCTCCTCCCCCTCTTCCTCCCCTCCCCCTCTTTCCTTTCCCCTCCCCCTTCCCCTCTGCCTTTTCCAGAGAACTAGGTCATAACATAACCCATTGTTTCAATGAAAAATGAAAAATCAAAGCAAAACTAAGCGAAATCAGTTTACTGCAAACAACAGGCAGCAATACTGGACCGATCTGGGATTTTCCAAAAACATCACATGCATTTAAGGTTATGGTGGACTGGGTGTTCTGAGGTGTCATTAATTCACCAGTGACTCTGGGCTCCCTTTGCTGAATTTCCCATGATGAAAAGAGTTAGGGAGATTAGCAGAGTGGCAGAAGAGAGAATCCAGTATTATGCTCCATGGCATCGGACCTGGATATCTCCGAGACCGCCTTCTGCCGCAGGTTGCCTCCCATCGGCCGGTACGCTCCCACAGAGTGGGTCTCCTCAGGGTGCCGTCAGCCAGACAGTGCCGGCTGGCGACCCCCAGGGGGAGGGCCTTCTCGGTGGGAGCCCCCACCCTCTGGAACGAACTACCCCCAGAGATCCGGGT
>NW_015407246.1:0-2367 GCF_001527695.2 Protobothrops mucrosquamatus
CCCCTGGTCACGGCCGACAAATGATCTTCCAGTGTCAGCCGTGGATCCAGGAGGACTCCCAGATTGCGCACCCTCTCTGAGGGGGCCAAGGATTCGCCCCCTATAGACAGCGATGGAACCAGCTGACTATGCCGGGGCGCCGGCAACCACAGCCACTCGGTCTTGGAAGGGTTGAGTCTAAGTCTGTTCCTTCCCATCCTGAAGAAGAGGTGGATCATCTTTTCCCATCTAAAGATGGAAAGAAGAAAGGAAGCAAAGACCAAGCTCCAGCTGGGCCTAAATGCTTCGGGTGCGGAGGTCGCCACAAGAGGGCCGACTGCAGGTTTCGTTCAGCCGTCTGCAGAGCGTGTGGAAGGCAAGGCCACATAGCAGCCGTTTGTCTAGGCCAAAAGAAGGTACAACTTCGAGAAGAATTGCACCTGAAAGGTACCAGGGTCCCCAGCCAAAACAGGGTGGGCTTCTGCGCGTCGCGCAGGAGTGTTTGCAGAACAGGCACACACAAACCTCTTAAAAAGAAGTTGTCCCTTAAGGTGAGGCTGCAAGGAATTCCCTTAGTTATGGAGCTGGACACTGGGTCCGCTCTTTCAATCATTTCCTTTCATACATTCAGGAAGATTTGCAATAGCAGTGGGTTTCAGGCTAAACTTAGACCTTCCAACATAATCTTAACAGACTTCCAAAACTCCAAGGTGTGTGTAAAGGGGGAGGCCACCCTTACTGTACAACACAAGAGGTTTGAGGGTCCCTTGGATGTGTTGATTGTTGGGGGTGACAGAACGAGTCTTATAGGACTCGATTGGTTTGAGGCCTTGGGAATTCAGGTTACTGGCTTGCATAGCTTGCAAACGTTAAGCCTAGCAGAAGTCTGCGAGGAGTTTGCAGATGTGTTTAGTTCACAGCTTGGATCCTTCAAGGGGCCTCCAGTCTCCTTACGACTTGACCCCAACATCACACCTATTAGGGTTAAAGCTAGAAGAGTACCCTTTGCATTAAAAGGGAAAATTGATGCTGAGTTGGATAAATTGATCCAACAAGGCATTTTAGAGCCTGTGGATTCAAGTCCATGGGAAACACCCATAGTTACGCCTCTTAAGGCTAATGGGGATATTAGAATATGTGCTGATTACAAGTGCACTATTAACAAGGCACTACAACAGCATGCATACCCTGTACCAGTAGTCAGCCACATTTTGGCTTCCCTCAAGGGGGGGCGAGTTTTTGCAAAGCTTGACTTGGCACAGGCTTATCAACAGTTACCTGTTGATCAAGCGGCTGCCGAGGCACAGACCATTGTAACGCATAGGGGTGCATTCAAGGTCAAGAGACTGCAGTTTGGGGTAAATGTTGCACCAGGCATTTTCCAAAGCATCATGGAAAGCACACTTAGGGGCATTCCTGGGGTTTGTCCCTACTTTGATGATGTTCTTATTGCTGGAGAATCCATTCAGAACTTAGCAGAGAGATTGAGGGCTGTGTTGCTTCGCTTCAGAAGAGCAGGCCTAAAACTTAAGAAAAACAAGTGCAAAATAGGGGTCACTTCTACAGATTTTTTGGGATTCAGAATAGATGCCCAAGGTATTCACCCTGCTGAATCAAAGTTAAAGGCCATACAGCAGGGTCCTAGCCCTAAAACTAAGGGTGAACTGCAGGCTTTCTTAGGCCTTCTAAACTTTTACAATGCTTTCCTACAGGCTAACATGATCCGTCATGCGACATCGGCCCCCTTCCACCCTTCCACCAATGGTATGGCTGAGAGGATGGTGCGCGTCACCAAGGACGCCCTTAAGAAACTGACTTACGGGGACTGGCATCACAGGTTGGCAGATTTTCTTCTTGCACACCGCACCACACCTTCTGTTTCCACTGGAAAAAGCCCAGCAGAACTCCGCTGGGGTCACAGACTGATAACTAAACTTGACAGGTTGCATCCTGATAGGTTGGCACCTCTGGCTTCCCAGCCACGGGCACCACGGTGTTTGCATGTGGGTGCTCCGGTTTGGACCCGGAACTACGGTCCCGGTCATCTGTGGATTCCAGCTATGGTCTGCAAGGTCACAGGGCCCTTGTCTTACGAGGTTTCCTTGGAAGACGGACGTGTTCTTCGGCGGCATATTGACCAGCTGCGTACAAGACTGGACTCTCCCTCTTCTACTCCTGGGTTTTATCTGGGGGGGGAGGGGGAGCAACAGGAGCAAAGGGAAGGCTCGACTCAAGGTTCCGCAAGTGTGCCCAACAGAAATTCAGGGGAACAAGGAACATCGCACCAACCATTACATACTCCAGCCAGGGAGTCACTCAGGGGGTATCCACACAGTTCACAAGACCAATACAGCACTCCAGACAGGGAGAACAACAGGGAGCATCCAC
>NW_015407247.1:0-2367 GCF_001527695.2 Protobothrops mucrosquamatus
CAACTCTGCCCTTCTGTGATTGGAAGGCTGCTGGGAGGAGGCGGGGGGGGGGCGGGAGGGGATTGGGGGGGTCGCTCTTTTTTCCTTTCGATCACGTGATTTCCAGGCAGAGACTTTCGCTTTCCTCCGCTATTCAGAGGCGGCGTCTTTCCCGGGAGGGGAGGGGGAGGGAATCGAGGGGAGGGGGAGGGAGGGAAGGGAGGGGCCGGCCTCCAGTTAAGGGGGGAGAGACGTGGGGAAGGGTCGCAGCTGGGGCGGCCCAAAGGCAAGGGAGAGACTCTTGTCCTTCTATGATTCTATCAGGGTCTCCTGCTTGAGCAGGGGGCTGGACTAGACGACCTCCAAGGTCCCTTCCAGCTCTGTTCTTCTGTGATTCTGTCAGGGTCTCCTGCTTGAGCAGGGGGCTGGACTAGATGACTTCCGGGGTCCCTTCCACTCTGTTCTTCTGTGAGTCTGTTAAGGGTCTCCTGCTGGAGCAGGGGGGGCTGGACTAGGCAACCTCCAAGGTCCCTTCCAGCTCTGTTCTTCTGTGTTTTTGGTAGGTTCTCCTGCTTGAGCAGGGGGCTGGACTGGATGACCTCCGGGATCCCTTCCAGCTCTGTTCTTCTAGGATTCTGTAAGGTTCTCCTGCTCGAGCAGGGGGTTGGGCTAGATGACCTCCGAGGTCCCTTCCAGCTCTGTTCTTCTGTGATTCTGTAAGGATCTCCTGCTCGAGCAGGGGGTTGGGCTAGATGACCTCTGAGGTCCCTTCCAGTTCTGTTCTTCTGTGATTCTGTAAGGGTCTCCTGTTTGAGTGGGGGTGGGGGTGGAAGGGTTGGACTAGATGACCTCCAAGGTCCCTTTCAACTCTGTGATTCTGGAAGGGTCTCCTGCTGGAGCAGGGGGTTGGACTAGAAGACCTCCGAGGTCCCTTCCAGCTCTGTTCTTCTGTGATTCTGGAAGGGTCTCCTGCTCGAGCAGGGGGTTGGACTAGATGACCTCCAAGGTCCCTTCCTGCTCTGTTCTTCTGTGATTCTCTAAGGATCTCCTGCTCGAGCAGGGGGTTGGGCTAGATGACCTCGAAGGTCACTTTCAGCTCAGTTCTTCTGTGATTCTGTAAGGGTCTCCTGTTTTAGCGGGGGTGGGGGTGGAAGGGTTGGACTAGATGACCTCCAAGGTCCCTTCCAACACTGTGATTCTGCAAGAGTCTCTTGCTCGAGTAGGGGGTTGGGCTAGAATAGATGACCTCCAAGATCCCTTCCTGCTCTGTTTTGTTTGAAAGGCTGCTGGGAGGAAGCGGGGGGGGGGCGGGGGGGGCGACTTGTGCGGTTAATCAACCCGGAGAAAAAAATAGGCCGGGGGGGCGGGGGGGGGGCGGGGGAGAGGGAGGGGGAGGGGTCCGTTCTGGGTCTTTTTTCTTTTCGATCACGTGATTTCCAGGCAGCGCCGCCGCCCGGAGACTTTCGCTTTCCTCCGCTCTTCGGATGTCCCCTTACACAGAGTGACAGAGCTGGAAGGGATCCTGGAGGTCATCCAGTCCAACCCCCGGCTCGAGCAGGAGACCCTGACAGGGTCACAGAAGGACAGAGCGGGAAGGGACCTCGGAGGTCATCTAGTCCAGCCCCTTGCTCAAGCAGGAGACCCTGACAGAATCATAGAATAACAAGAGTTGGAAGGGACCTCGGAGGTCATCTAGTCCAGCCCCCTGCTCGAGCAGGAGACCCTGACAGAATCATAGAATAACAAGAGTTGGAAGGGACCTCGGAGGTCATCCAGTCCAACCCCTTGCTCAAGCAGGCGATCGTTAGAGAATGGTAGAATCGGGGAGTTGGAAGGGACCTCAGAGGTCATCTAGTCCAGCCCCCTGCTCCAGCAGGAGACCCTGACGGAATCATAGAATAACAAGAGTTGGAAGGGACCTCGGAGGTCATCTAGTCCAGCCCCCTGCTCCAGCAGGGGACTCTGATGGAATCATAGAATAAGAAGAGTTGGAAGGGACCTCGGAGGTCATCTACTCCAGCCCCCTGCTCGAGCAGGAGACCCCCCTGCTTTTCCGGAGAAACGGCTCTCCACTCTCTCACCCCAGGGCTCCCCGGCCTCTCCCCCCGCCTTGGGGCCGCCCCATCTGAGACCCTTCCCCAAGGACCTCCAGAGCCGGTTCCAACTCCATTGTTCCACGGTTCTGTAGAGGTCTGCAGCTCGAGCAAGGGGCTGGACTAGATGACCTCCTAGGTGCCTTCCAAGTCTTTTTATTCCGTGGTTCTGTCAGGGACTCCTGCTCGACCAGGGGGTTGGGCTAGATGACCCCCGAGGTGCCTTCCAGCTGTGTAATTCTGTAAGGGTCTCCTGGCTTGAGCAGGGGGGTTGGGCTAGATGACCTCCAAGATC
>NW_015407248.1:0-2367 GCF_001527695.2 Protobothrops mucrosquamatus
GTTAAAAGCCAAACAAGAAGAGAAGGGTTAGAATCTGTGGGCCTGTCAAAACTGAGAGTATTGTTTGTCTGGGGTCAATCCTTGCTTATCTGAGTGGAGAGATAAAACTACAGGTAGTCCTCGACCTATAATCATGATTGAATCCAAAATTTCTATTGCTAAGCGAGAAATCTGTCAAGTGATAGATAGATAGATAGATAGATAGATAGATAGATAGATAGATAGATAGATGGATAGATAGATAGATAGACAGACAGAGAAACAGCACAGTTATATACAGCTAATAGATGATAGATAGATAGATAGATAGATAGATAGATAGATAGATAGATAGATAGATAGATAGATAGATAGACAGAGAAACAGCACAGTTATATACAGCTAATAGATGATAGATAGATAGATAGATAGATAGATAGATAGATAGATAGATAGATAGATAGATAGATAGATAGATAGATAGATAGATAGACAGACAGACAGAGAAACAGCACAGTTATATACAGCTAATAGATGATAGATAGATAGATAGATAGATAGATAGATAGATAGATAGATAGATAGATAGATAGATAGATAGATAGATAGACAGACAGACAGACAGACAGACAGAAAAACAGTTGTAAGTCAAGGGGCTCCCTGCATTAATAATAATAATAATAATAATAATAATAATAATAATAATAATAATAATAATAATAATAATAATAATAATATAAAGTTGGAAGGGACCTTGGAAGTCATCTAGTCCAACCCCCTGCTCAGGCAAGAAACCCTATACCAAATGGCTGTCCAGTCTCTTCTTAAAAACTTCCAGTGTTGGAGCATTCACCGCTTCTGGAGGCAGGTTGTTCCACTGGTTAATAGTTCTAACTGTCAGGAAGTTTCTCCTTAGTTCTAGGTTTATACGCCCAGTGCATGTATTTAGATAAGATAACCTTTATTGTCATTTTTTTTTTACTGTGGGCACAACGATACACATCAAAAATGAAATTTAGTTGCCCGCTCTCAAAGTGAAACACATACATGACACACGCTAAACATACTATATATAACCTATGTATTGTTCTTAGCTGACTAGCTAAACTACATTACCCATAAGCCATCTCTTAAGGAGACAGCACTTAACCCAATAAATGCCAAACATTCTAACACAGAGACCTTCATGGTCCAGAACATGTATAGACTCACATATGAGTCTATCTTGACTATCTTGAATATAACGGAAAGAGGAGGCTTGAGAGTTCACAGGGTTAATGCTGTATGGAATGAAACTATGGCTGAATCTGGATGTTCTGCTTCGGATACCACGAAGCCCCCTCCTCCCAGAAGGTAACAAGGAAAACAGGTCGTGAAGAGGATGGGTCGTGTCCCAGACAATCTTGCGGACCCTCCTCAAGCAACGCTTACGTGCTATGTCCTGGATGGGAGGGAGGGAACTGCCAATAATCTTTTCGGCCATTCTCACCACTCTCTGCACCACCTTCCTGTATGAAGCAGTTTACACGTTCTGGACTCGAACAGGGTAACCAAGATGGACGAAAGGCAACGATTCACTCACTCTCTGCCCTTCACAACTTGCTAAGCATCTCTTGGATGGGTGCCACCCCCCGCCCCAATACGAGAGCAGCTCATAACATCTCAGGCAGAAAACACAAAGCCGGGGCTCCCATTGGCTGGCGGTGAAGTTGTGCCCCAAAGCTTCGTTCCCACCAAAGCCACCTCTTCCTCTTGGCCCAAGTCCACCTTGCTTAATTTCACCAACTAATTAACCTAGCAAGGAAGAGGGGGGGTGACTCTCAACAGGCAGGGTGTTCGTTGTGAGTGTGGGCAGTGTTCGAGAAGGCTTACAAGCACCGTTTGTGACCTGAGTCTTTCTAATTAAGCAAAAATGTTAAATCTGGTCCCACGTTGTGCAAAAACTCCTCCAGGTTTAATTAACACCAGACCCAGAGTGGTTGGGGGCAGGATCGGATTCGAGACACGATCGGGAGGGGGGGGAAATAGGCTTCCCCGAGGGGGTGGGGGAACACGGTCCAATTAATTCAAGTGGCCCAGGAGAAGGGCGCTCAGTTGCCTCCGCTGTAGACCACCACATTAACAAAAAAAAAAGTGGGCCAGGCTGCTTCCTTGGAAGCAATCGGTGGAGTTCTCTGCCAGGAGCATCGGTCAACCAACAAAGCCCATCAGTCAAGCCTGATGGGAAATGGAATGGAATTCAGGAATGCCTACAGAAGAGAACTTGAATTGAGCTTGGTGGCTTTCTTGTAGATGTCTCATGACCTTACTAGGTAACATCACCAATGCTAGAAGGGAATAGGGTTTATGGGAGGAGGAGGAAGAGGAGGAGGAGGAGGAGGAGGAGGA
>NW_015407249.1:0-2367 GCF_001527695.2 Protobothrops mucrosquamatus
TCCATTCAGGTTGCATGGTGGCTTTTTAGTGGATGGCTGGATTCAAAACCCAATTCCATGGCTCAAATGGATGGAGGCAGCATCTGGGTCTGTGTGTTCTGCTTCCAAAGGTTTGGGGGAGGATTGCAGGGCTGAAAGATACAAGAACAAGGTCTCCCCACCTTTCTGGGTGGCCTCTCCCAGGAGAGGCAGACAAAAGGGGGGGGTAGCTTGCAGGTAGTTTGAAAATGCTGAAAACTCCAAATAATTTTAAAAGCCTAATATTTTAAGGTGTGCAACTTTACAGGGGCAGGAGAATCTTCCTTTAACATTTATTTTAAAATAGCCCACATTGTTTTAGAGATTGAGAAATGCTTATATATTTAGGATAAGAAAAGTTTCATAGTAGCTTCACCAATAAGTGATAGGATAAGAAAAGTAACTTGAGAAAATTATTTCCCTACACAAGCAGACTTGAGCTTCAAAAGGCTCTTGTAGATAGACACACATTTTTCAGGAAAAGGATAGACAGAAAATTAGAATTGACAGAATTAGAATAGAAACACCAAAAGCTACACAACAATAAAATAACTTAACACTGGATTCCCCCTGGAACAAAAATTAACATCTTTTAGACAGAATTGAGAAGGAGATTAACCCAACAACAGACACTGACCAAAAAAAATCAGAAATGACAATTTTGAACTCACCAATCAGGAATGACAATTTTGGAAACCATGAAATGGTATTCCAATGAAACAATGTACAAAAGAAATGGTTTGCAATTGTTTAAAAGAAACAGACCAAATAAAAAGAGGCAGAGTTTCTCTATATATAAGAAATAACTACATATCTACAGAAATGGGACACAACAATGATGAAAACTGTCTTGAATGCATTTGGATCAATATGAAAGGGGAAATAGATGAACTTTTTGCTAGTCAGCTAACTAAGGTGCATAGGAAGCACATGACAATAGAACACAGTCAAACTAGAGTCTTGGACTTTAAGAGAGCTAATTTCAATAAACTTGAGAGGGCTTGGGAGGGATTCCATGGATGAGAATCCTCAAGGGGAAACAACTCAAGAAGCTTGGGAATTTTTTTTAAAAAAACATAACCCAGTCTAGCACAATACCAACAAAGAAGAAAAATAATAGCTCTCACAAGAAACCAGCATGGCTGCATAAAGAACTCTCTGATAAATTGACATATAAGAGGGACCAGTATAAAAAGTGGAAAGAGGGGCACATACCTAAAGCAGAATATTAGCAAATAGTCTGAGCCTGCAAAGATGAAGTGAAGAAAGCTAAGGCTCAAAATGAACTAAGGCTTGTGACCACAGTCAAAAATAATAAAAACAAACAAACAGTCCAACTTATCAAAAACAGTACCATAAAAAAGATTAGAAACACAAGTTAAGATAGGCAAGAAAATGGTAAGTGAGCACTTATCCAGCCTAGAAGAGTCCAAATCACCAGGACCAGATGGATTACAACCCAAGGTTCTCAAGGAACTGGCAGATGTGATCTCAGAACCACTGAACTATATTTTTCAAAGATCCTGGAGCACCAGGGAACTACCAGAGGACTGGAAAAGAGCTGATGTAGTTCCCCTCTTCAAAAAGAGAAAAAAATAATAGATCCAGAAAACTACTAACCCATTATCCTGACCTCAATACCTGGGAAGATTCTGGAAAAGATAATCAAACAAGAATCAGCGAACACCTAGAAGCAAACAAAGTCATTACCAAAAGCCAACATGGGTTTGTTAAAAACAGATCATGCTAGACATATCTTACTGCATTCTTTGACCCAATTACAAAATTAGTGGACTAGAGGAATGCTGTGGATATAATTTTCTTGGATTTCAGTAAGGCATTTGATAAAGTTTGTATAGGGTTTCCTGCCTGAGCAGGGGGTTGGACTAGATGACCTCCAAGGTCCCTTCCAACTTTATTATATATTATTAAATGCAAGAATGAAATCTTTCTAGCAGATGAACTTAAAACATTCCTCCTGCTAACTTTGGGCTTTTCTTAAGAGTACAGAGAGAGAGAAAGGAAGAAGAAAAACAAACAAACAAACAAACAAACACTTTTTTTTTCTTCACTCTGTTTGTTGGCCAGACAAACAGAGTGAGGTATTTCCTTTTTGTGGCTTATTTTAAGCAGAATTTCTAGCAGAATTCAAAATTCTTTTTTTTCTTTGGATTTGAAACAGTTAACAGTCACATTTACCTCTCACACACAGACTTTGACAAACATATATACACAAAGACAAGAGAACAGAAGTCTTAGGTTTACACATCCTAGTCATTCCCACCATAAGTTTCAGATAGCTCAAATTAGGGAAGGCACAGATCTTAAACATACCACGTGGTTGCATAG
>NW_015407250.1:0-2366 GCF_001527695.2 Protobothrops mucrosquamatus
ATTAACCAGTGGAACAACCTGCCTCCAGAAGCTGTGAATGCTCCAACACTGGAAGTTTTTAAGAAGAGACTGGACAGCCATTTGTCTGAAATGGTATAGGGTTTCCTGCCTGAGCAGGGGGTTGGACTAGATGACCTCCAAGGTACCTTCCAACTCTGTTTTCCTATCCTATCCTATCCTATCCTATCCTATCCTATCCCATCCCATCCCATCCCATCCCATCCCATCCCATCCCATCCCATTCTATTCTATTCTATTCTATTCTATTCTATTCTATTCTATTCTATTCTATTCTATTCCTTATTCTATTCTGTATTCTATTCCATTCCATTCCATTCCATTCCATTCTATTCTATTCTATTCTATTCTATTCTATTCTATTCTATTCTATCCTATCCTATTCTATTCTATTCTATTCTATTCTATTCTATTCTATTCTATTCCATACTATTCTATTCTATTCTATTCTATTCTATTCTATTCTATTCTATTCTATTCTATTCTATTCCATTCCATTCCATTCTGCATTCTATTCTATTCTATTCTATTCTATTCTATTCTATTCTATTCTATTCTATTCTATTCTATTCTATTCTAAATTTTCTTTTCATGCCACACACATACACACACACAAATGCTTCAATCCCAGCTCACCTATTTACAGTATGTGATTTAGACACCTGCTTATTAAATCAAAAGAACAAACGCACAGTGCTATCAGAAAGCCCCCCCCCCCCGTTAAGTGAAAGCTGGGAGAGGGGTATCAAACAGTGAACTGAATTAGGGGGTGTTCTGTTGTCCTTTGCGGGCGCTTCTAATAATAGCTTCTTCTCTTTATTATCAGCTCTCCGATGCTCTGCAATTATTTTCATCCAGTTGGTAGATCGTACTGCAGACATCCAGCTGTTTGCATTAAAAAAAAAAACAGTTCCCATTTTCCATCCAGCAAAAATAAAATGTGATTAACCTTCTCTTTGTCCAGGTCATCCCTAAGGCTTGATGCAGTTTTTAATATTCATGGTGGAGCATGGTTATCTTCACTTGGATTTAATGGCTTTATCACATGGCGAATCTATATTGTACCCTAATGAGGGAATCCTTATTCATACTGATCAGAGGATTAGAAATATATATTTTTAAGTAAATGAAAAGATAATCATCATAAAAAAGGGAAAAAGTATTAGCACCGTTTTACAAAGCCTTAGCATGACCACACTTGGAATATTGCATCCAGGGTTGGTCAGCACAATTTAAAAAAAGATGTTGCGACTCTGGAAAGAGTGCAGAGAAGAGCAACAAAGATAATTAGGGGACTGGAGGCTAAAACATACAAGGAACGGTTGCTGGAATTGGGTATGTCTAGTTTAACGAAGAGAAGGATGAGGGGGGACATGATAGCAATGTTTCAATCTCTCAGGGGCTGCCCCAAAGAAGAGGGAGTCAAGCTATTCTCCAAAGCACCTGAAGGCAGGACAAGAAGCAATGGATGGAAACTCATCAAGGAGAGAAGCAACCTAGAACTAAGGAGAAACTTCCTGACAGTGAGGACAATCAACCAATGGAATGGGAGTGTCCCTGGTTACAGATCCTGCCTTGTGGTCATCTCAGCAACGAGACAAGTTGGAAAAAGATGAGTTGAAGGATTGATTTGATTCAGGTCTTTTTTTCCCTGATCCAAGAACAATGATGAATGGCAAAAAAAGAAAAAAAGAAAAAGAAAAGAGTTAGCCTTAGGGAACTCTTGAAGTTTCCAAAATGCAAAAATCTGTGACACCGTTACTACATCTTTCCCCCTCGGGATGCAGGAAAAAAAAATATCTTCTACTTCCTGTGTCTCCCCCTCCCTTCTTCCTATTCAGAGAAATATTGCATTTAACTAAATCAGTCTATTCCATTTCCCCCTCTGTATTCACTTTTTTATCCATCTTTTTTGCTTTCTTTTTTGCTTTCTTTCTTTCTTTCTTTCTTTCTTTCTTTCTTTCTTTCTTTCTTTCTTTCTTTCCTTCTTTCTTTCTTTCTTTCTTTCTCTCTCTCTCTCTCTTTCTTTCTTTCTATCTACCCATCCACCATCTATCTATCTATCTATCTATCTATCTATCTATCTATCTATCTATCTATCTATCTATCTATCTATCCATCCATCCATCTACCCACCTACCTACCTACCTATCCACCCTTCTTTCTTTCTTTCTTTCTTTCTTTCTTTCTTTCTTTCTTTCTTTCTTTCTTTCTTTCTTTCTTTCTTTCTTTCTTTCTTTCTTTCCTTCTTTTTTCTCTTTCTTTCTTTCTTTCTTTCTTTCTTTCCTTCCACCCATCCACCATCTATCTATCTATCTATCTATCTATCTATCTATCTATCTATCTAT
>NW_015407251.1:0-2366 GCF_001527695.2 Protobothrops mucrosquamatus
GGGGGGATTTCAGAGGCCTGCAAGGCAGCCCTGAGCTGGATGGCTGAGAATCTCCACGGGCCCTTTGGTGGGAGCCCTTTTGCATGGGCTTAGGCCAGGGGGGGGGGTCTTCTCAACTTGGCCCTTGGATGACTGGTGGACTTCGACTCCCAGAATTCCTCGGCTGAGGAATTCTGGGAGTCGAAGTCCGCCAGTCATCCAAGGGCCAAGTTGGAACACGAATGAAGGCAAATATACGTATCCCAGGATAATGTGACGGGCTCCAATCTGAGACGGTCACCGGGACCCGAGGTTTAGTCTTTCCAAGCTTGCAGACTCGTGCTGGAACCCAACTTCAGGGAACTTGAACTTGAACTATGCTGGCTGAGGAATTCTGGGAGTTGAAGTCCATCAGTCATCCAAGGGCCAAGTTTGAAGACCCCTGGCTTAGCTTCTCATGAATGAAGGCAAATATAGATGGGAGGGAATGAGAGGATTCCGTGCAAAAGCGTCTGCAATTCACGTACAGGTAGTCCTCGGCTTACGTCCACAATGGAGCCCAACCTTGCTGCTGCTAAGTGAAACCTTTGCTAAGTGAGCTTTGCCTCCTTTGCGACTTTCCCGGCCACGGTTCTAGGGGAATCACTGCGACCCTGGGACAGAGCAGCAGTCATAAATATGAGTCAGCTGCCAAGCCTCTGAATTTGGATCACGTGACCATGGGGATGCTTTAGTGGTCATAAGTCTGAAAAACGGTCAGAAGTCACTTTTTTCCGTTGCTGTCGTAACTTTAAACGGTCGCTAAATGAACTGTTGTGAGTCAATGGCTCTCTGTAAAAATTCTGTATTGGAGGACAGAAATGTCTTGGGATGGCAACTCATTGACAGGTGATATTGATCCTGACCTTCCCTTGTGGGTGGTCCCTTAGAGCTGTTCAGAGGTTGTATGCAAAGGTTTCCTTTAGGAAGTCAGTTAATCATCCATTGATACCTGGTGAATTGTACCACTTTTTATTAAAGTGATATACTGTAGGAAGGTAGGGTAGCACTAAGCAAAGTATGAATTTTGAAAGGGAGAAACATATATCCACTGATGGGACAGTTAGGTGTGAGGCATTGTGTTTGTAGGCTATCTGGCTTCTTTCCTCTCTTCCTGAAGTGAAATTAACCAGATGATTAATATGGGAGGATGGTGTGATCAGACCCCTCAATCCCCAAAGACTTTACTATGGCATCATAAAGTTATGCTACAACTAAGTCTTCTCTGACTCCTGATTGGGTTGTTTGGATTGTGTATTTAAGGGTTGAGGGAAAACACCCCTCCCCAGTCATATTATGGACCTGAAAGAGCACACACCATTTAAAAAACAAACAAACCTGGAGATAGTAGAAATAATAAGAACATTTCCAAGTTAATTGAGAAGAAGCAATGGTTAGAAACTAATCAAGAAGAGAAGCAATCTAGAACTAAGGAGAAATTGCCTGACAGAACAATAAGCTGTGAATGCTCCATCACTGGAGGCTTTTAAAAAGAGACTGGGCAGCCATTCATCTGAAATGGTATAGGCCGGGTCTCCTGCTTGAGCAGGGGGTTGGACTAGAAGACCTCCAAAGTCCCTTCCAACTCTATTATTCTGAGAACCTGTTAGCTTAAGGAGAGGCTTTTGCAATGATGATTTACCTTATTGGCTATAGTATATCATGCTTGTTACTGGGGAATGAGTTGTCTTATACATTTAATTATTATTGGTTTATCCCATCAAATATCTTGGATATCTGCGCCTTGACAAAATGTCCATCTATCAATTGCAAAAGGCCACACTGCTTGGAGCTACACATATCCTATGCCAGGTTTGGGGGAAGAACTTTATGTGTCTGAAGGACACACCAGTTAAAGCACTGGAAGCTGTGACTTCACATAATTGTCAACAGAGAATAAAAGACTTTATGATAATAATGAAAAGGAGAAAGTCTGGTTCATTGATGTTGCTGTTCCAGGTGATGCTAGAATTCAGGAAAAAAAACAATTGGAGAAATTACAAAATATTGGGACTTATAGATGGAAGTTGAACACTTATTAAAAAAACAGGCAAAATGGGAGCCCTTGGAGCAGTACCTAAAGGACTTCTTCAGTATCTGGAAATATTTAATTTATCAGACCGGAACATTGTAATTTTACAAAAGAATCCCACTCTTCTTGAGATTGTCTATATTCTTAGATGTTACCTGAATAATTCTTAAATCCTTAATTTGGACTTGAATTATTGAGTTTCTACCAGTCTTAGACTGTGAATTTAACTGTACCTACCCATCATATTTTGTTTAAATAATCAGCACCTAGTTAAATTACAGAAATTCAGAAACTGGATGGATTCCTATATTATGAC
>NW_015407252.1:0-2366 GCF_001527695.2 Protobothrops mucrosquamatus
TTCATATATTAGGACTATTTTGGGATTCTAACAGTTCAGAGATTATTAACCTAAACCTATGACAACTCGTCTGTAGCCATAACATTTTATTGTGTGCCAAAAGCCTAGTTGTGTCTCCATACTGCAAAATACACAGATTACCGAAGCAATGAAGTATGACAGCTCCTATAGAGCAGTTATAGTTTTCTTTAGAAAATACCTACAAGGGGTCCCTTTAATGCGCAAATCAGCGCACTATGGAAGTTAATGGTTACTACTTGGGGATGCATTATTCCATGGATCACTGGTATAACAGACTATTATGGGTCTGGCCTTCTATGCCTCTGTTGCAAAGAAGCAGGCACTTGAGAAAAATAGGGACTTCATAATTAAAGTTATCAATGCAGCCTGATATTTTTCTGCATGAACGACTATATTCATTTAAAAAAATGTTGCTATAAATGCCTGCCGCCAACTATAGGAGAGAAAGTAAAATATAACATAATCTATGTCAGTATTTCCCGAGCTGGCCATTGCTGGCTTAGAGATTATAGTAATTCTAACCCAGCGCATCTAGTGGCCATCAGATTGGGAAGGCTGCTTTAAAAAAGCCCCCCCCCCCCCAAAAAAAAAGACATTTAAGAACCAATGTGAAGGGAGATAGCATTCTGCAAAACTGTTCCAAAATATTATGTACAATAAAGCATATATGTAGTGAGGAATAATGTGATCAAGGAGAAGCTTCAAAGCAACCTTATCTTTTACCAAAATCCTTTTTTTTACAGCTGTTAACAATGTAATACACAGACCCACACATTTGCTGAACAAATACACATTTCCTAAACTTGTCCTCAAACTCTTGAGAGATTTTAAGAAGGAATCTGAATCTGTCTGCACATATATTTATTAACCTAGGCCTCCTGGGGCTATTCTAAGTATTAGCAAGCAACCTTTTAAGTATCAAAAAGAAACTACAGCTAAGTAGTGACAGCCTCTCTGCCTCTCATTCTCTCTCTCTAGTTTAATCCTTTTAATTTCCCTCCTTCCAACACAAATACCTTTGGGGTTCCTCACTCACATATCTTGACATCTCCTATCTATTTAATGAAATCAGGCTTAAAGCAGTCCTACCACTTGTTCCCTGCTGCTATTACTAGAATTCTGACTGGTGTCCTGCTGTGTGCTTTCCTTTCTCTATGTCTAAGAAAACTTTTCTTTCTGTGTCTTCAACAAAAGCAGACTGTCACCGATCTGTCTTTTCCAGAGTGAAGCTCACTACATCTTTTCTTCTCTTCAAAGTTCGTGAACATGTGTTTGCATTTATTTTTTTTAAAAATGGTCTCTAGTTGTGCTTGCTGTCATCTATATTGCTAGTATAGTTGTGACAATTTATGCCCTGGTCTTTTTTTTTTTTTAGAGCTGCCTTGTCTTTACACACAGAAACATAATCTTCTACACAGGCCAACTTCCAAGCTGAGCATGCACAACCATAGAACAGACAAATGGCAATCACACTGATTAGCTGTTGGAAGGGGGGCAAGGGACAACATAGAACAAAATCCAGTTGTCTGTCTCATCCATCTTCCTGCACAGAAACATGGCAAAATAACAGCATTTATATACCCGTCATCCTGAAAACTAGATCAGTAGAAATACTGCATCTGTCTTACATTTGGAATTTCTCTTCTAAGTGTGAATCGACTGCTTTTACAATGTGTGCTGGAGAGGAAATAAACCAAAATGGGTCTCAAAATCCGCTTGTGAACAGGGTAGTAAACAGGAAATAATAAACAACAAAAGAGAATAAAAAGACATATCACAATAAGGAAACCCTCAATGCAACAGCGCATTCTTGTAATCTGCAACAAAAGGAAGAGGCAGCAACTTGCTGGTCTTCTCAGGCTGACAGATTAGAGAGGGCCTTCAAAAGTGAGAGTCCGTTTTGAAACTCCCAGAATAATTCTGTATATTTAATGAAAAGCAGATTTTTTTTTTGTCTGACTTCACAATGCAATGGCTAATTAATTTATTAGGTAAATCACAATTCTTTATATCTTCATGCATACTTCTCAACTTTAAACCAAGGTTCTCAAATCACAATTACCTATAATCACTAAGCCAAAACCAAACAAACCGCATTATGCCTTAGAAGGGGCGTTGTCTTACCTGAACGCCTTTTCTCAGCACGGAGATGGAGGATCCACCCATGGGTTGAGACTGTATTCCTGCCCAATCAGATCAAGTCAGCCAAAGTTGTCACGCCCTGTCCCTGGACCTATGCCCAGTCTTGACGCGAGCGTAGACCTTGACTGATCGATGACGTACTGGCTCATACACTAATTACCTATAAGGCTAAACAATTCTCTATAAAGAGGGAGGGAGGTGGA
>NW_015407253.1:0-2366 GCF_001527695.2 Protobothrops mucrosquamatus
ATGGATTTATCTTTAAAATGGGGTAATTACACACTGGATGCATGGGTGACATAATGACATTGTGGTTTTATATTAATAAAAAGAAGAAATGTCCCTCCCGGTAGTTGAAAAAGTGGTCAACCAGGACATAGCAGTTTTGATTCTGATTTCTGCTAACTACAGTAAAAAAGCAGTAGCAGCAGCGATGGGTGTCTCTCTCTATAAAAGTTTGTCTCGTGCTTTACCGTTGCAAGGCTTCTGAGTTGTTGTGTTAAGAAATGGAAATCAGTGCAATATTGCCTTAAAGCCCTGCAAGATTGTTCTGCTTCTCTTTGGGGCTATGAAGTATTCATAAGCTTGCAATGGCAACCCATCATGACATGTAAAGTATCTTGAGTTCATTATCAAATTGTGTAGTCCAATACAGCCCCCATCCCTCCAAAAATTAAACTGTTGTTTGGATGCTCTGGACACCGAGTGTGGCGCAATCTTGGTGTGTGAAGATGTTCACAGGGATCAACATGTTCCAAAGGATGAAATGATTAATCCTACTGGGAGCTTTTAACTGCAGTCTAAATCTGGGAGTCACTGATTCTTTGCCAAGCATGCTTCTCACCAACTTCTCTTTAGCAAGATTTGAACTATGGTGCTGGAGAAGACTCCTGCGAGTCCCTTGGACTGCAAGGCGTTCAAACCAGTCAGCCCTAGAAGAGATCAACCCCGACTGCTCTTTAGAAGGCCAGATCCTGAAGTTGAAACTCAAGGACTTTGGCCACCTAATGAGAAGGAAGGACTCACTGGAGAAGGGCCTAATGCTGGGAAAGATTGAGGGCAATAGAAGAAGGGGACGACAGAGAATGAGGTGGCTGGATGGAGTCACTGAAGCAGTAGGTGTGAACTTAAATGGACTCTAGAAGATGGTAGAGGACAGGAAGGCCTGGAGGAACGTTGTCCATGGGGTCGCGATGGGTCAGACACGAGTTCTCAATTAACAACAACAAAAATTGTGGGGTCCTTGGTGCCCTCTGAGCTTGGTTGTTTTCTTGAAGATGTTTCACTACCCAACTAGATAACATCATCAGTGCTAGAAGGGAGTTGGGTTTGCAGAGAGGAGGAGGAGGAGGAGGAGGAGGAGGAGGAGGAGGAGGAGGAGGAGGAGGAGGAGCAGGAGGAGCAGGAGGAGGAGGAGGAAGACTGTGGGATCCTTGGTGCTCTCTGTTTTCTTGCAGACATTTCATTACCCAAACTAGGTAACATCATCAGTGCTAGAAAGGATTTATTGAACAGAAAGAGAAGGCTTATGAGAATTATAGTAGCTAAAGTATTCACCACATTTGCCATTTAGAACTAATATTTCTTGCCCGCATTAAAGTGGATTTTTTTTTTCAAAATTTCTTTTCTAACAATCTTCCTGAGAGTCGGTAAGAAGGCAGATCTTTTCATCATTAACAAAGAGGCTTAAAGCTGGCTGTTGTCAGAACTTCTATCAGTCTGAGAAGCAACTACTACAGTTGAGTGGCAGAACACATGTTTTGCAAGAAAAATCCCCCGGCTTTAGTATTAGCATCTTCTATTAAAATAGGATTTGGTTACAGCTTGTATATATTCGCAAGAACCCAGGGCAGTTTGCCATAATTGTGAAAGCTGTTTTGTTTCATGGGGTCCTTGCAAGATTATTCTCTGACATGAGAAAAGATTGTTGATAACTTATGAAACAGATCATGGATTGTAGCGTTTTCTAGAAAGTCACTGTCAGAACATGATTTATTAAAAAAAAATCTAAATCCCTGGTCGTTAAGAAATCTTTAAAGAGAAAATGACATGAAGTATCAATGTCCCAGAAAATTAGAAACCAATAAAGCAGATCTATACTGCAAATATTAAACAATAAGTTGGTACAAGTTTAAGATGCTTAGGCCATCAATTGGAAATAGACGTAAGCCCCAATTCTCATTCCTCAACCTCCCCCACAAAAGTGAGATGCTTTTAAACACTCCTGAAAATAAATCTAAAATAAATAAAAATAAAATAAATAAATGATGCTGAGACTCTAGAAAGAGTACAGAGAAGAGCAACAAAGATGATTAGGGGACTGGAAGCTAAAACATATAAGGAACGGTTGCTGGAATTGGGTATGTCTAGTTTAATGAAGAGAAGGACGAGGGGGGACATGGTAGCAGTCTTCCAATATCTCAGGGGCTGCCCCAAAGAAGAGGGAGTCAAGCTATTCTCCAAAGCGCCTGAAGGCAGGACAAGAAGCAACAGATGGAAACTAATCAAGGAGAGAAGCAACCTAGAACTAAGGAGAAACTTCCTGACAGTGAGAACAATTAACCAGTGGAACAACCTGCCTCCAGAAGCGGTGAATGCTCCAACACTGGAAGTTT
>NW_015407254.1:0-2366 GCF_001527695.2 Protobothrops mucrosquamatus
GGGTGGAAACTAATCAAGGAGAGAAGCAACCTAGAACTAAGGAGAAACTTCCTGACAGTTAGAACAATTAACCAGTGGAACAACCTGCCTCCAGAAGCGGTGAATGCTCCAACACTGGAGGTTTTTAAGAAGAGACTGGACAGCCATTTGTCCGAAATGGTATAGGGTTTCCTGCCTGAGCAGGGGGTTGGACTAGATGTCCTTCAAGGTCCCTTCCAACTTTACTATTATTATTATTATTATTATTATTATTATTATTATTATTATTATTATTAACGTTATTACACTTACGCTGCATGATTTAAAACTTCTGTCTGTAATGCTCTGTTGGGAAATGGGGAAAGGCTAAAATTTAAAAGCCTGGAGGCTAAAACATACGAAGAAAGGTTGCAGGATTTGGGTACGGCTAGTCTGGAGAAAAGGAGGATTAGGGGCGGGACGTGATAGCAGTATTCCAGTATTTGAGGGGCTGCCACAACAAAGGGGGGGGGTGTCAGCTTATTTTCCAAAACACCAGAAGGCGAGATAAGAAAAAAATAGGTGGAAACTAATCAAGGAGAGAAGCAACCTGGAACTAAGGAGAAATTTCCTAACAGTGAGAACAATTAACCAGTGGAACATCTCCAGAAGATGTAATAAAAATAAAAATAAAAAAGTTGGAAGGGGCCTTGGAGGTCATCTAGTCCAACCCCCTGCTTCTGGAGGCAAGCTGTTCCACTGGTTAATTGTTCTAACTGTCAGGAAGTTTATCCTTAGTTCTAGGTTGCTTCTCTCCTTGATTAGTTTCCATCTGTTGCTTCTTGTCCTGCCTTCAGTCGTTTTGGAGAATAGCTTGACTCCCTCTTCTTTGTGGCAGCCCCTGAGATATTGGAACATTGTTATCATGTCCCCCCTCGTCCTTCTCTTCATTAAACTAGACATATCCAATTCCAGCAGCCTTTCCTTGTATGCTTTGGCCTCCAGTCCCCTGATCATCTTTGTTGCTCTTCTCTGTACTCTTTCTAGAGTCTCAACATCTTTTTTACATCGTGGTGACCAAAACTGGATGCAGTATTCCAAGTGTGGCCTTATCAAGGCACTGTAAAGTGATATTAACCCTTCACATCATCTTGATTCTATCCCTCTGTTAATGCAGCCTAACACTGTGTTGGCTTTTTTGGCAGCTGCAGCACACTGCTGGCTCATATTTAAGTGATTGTTCACTAGGACTCCGAGATCCCTCTCGCAGTTGCTACTGTTGAGCAAGGTACCACCTATACTATGCCTATACATTTGGTTTTTCTTGCCTAAATGTAGAACTTTACCTTTTTCACCATTGAATTTCATTTTGTTAGATAGCGCCCGGTGTTCAAGTCTATCCAGATCCTCCTGTATCTTAAGCCTGTCTTCTGGAGTGTTGGCTATTCCTGCCAGCTTGGTGTTGTCTGCAAATTTGATGAATTTCCCATCTATCCCCTCGTCCAAATCGTTGATGAAGATGTTGAAGAGCACTGAGTCTAGAACAGAGCCCTGGGGCACCCCACTACACACTTCCCTCCATGTAGATGCAGTTCCATTGAGGACCACACACTGAGTAGGGCTGGTCAGCCAGCTACGAATCCATCTGGTGGTGATGCTGTCTAACCCACATTTTTCTATCTTATCAATGTGAATGCTCGAACACTGGAAGTTTTTGAGAAGAGGCTGGACAGCCACTTGTCTGAAATAGTACAGGACACAGGTGTCAGACTCACCATGTCATATGATGTGTCGCAACATATTGTGACTTTTTTTGCATTGCCAGAGCTGGGGTGGGCGCGGCCTCCATATGATGCAACTGGCCTGCGGCCGGCAGTTTGACACCCCTGGTATAGGGTCTCCTGCTTGAGCTGGGGTTTGGGTTAGAAGCCCCACAAGATCCTTGTCAGCTCTATTCTATTTCATATACGCATGTATATGCACACAGAAATACATAAATTCTTAGGTGTCTATTTCTGTGGCATATCTGTGCGTATATGTGTCATCTTTCCAACCCAAAAAGAGATTTTTTTATCATTTAATCAATACTTGAACTTGAATTTTCCTAGTCTTGTATATGCCAAATGAGTCATGATTAATGTTAGAGGTTAAACTAGAATTTTGATGTTTTCATGGTAATATATGGGCTTGTTTTTTTGCTGCTTTCACATATCCTGCACTGATCTGTTAAACAATAATGAAACTAACCCATTAATATGAATCTTACAGATAAAGAGGATGCCAAGAAGAACACTCTGGACAACAGAATGAGAAGCAGCATTAAAATGCAAAACAAACCATCAATCAAAACCTTTCCCACTTCCTCCAGAAATTTTGAAAACTCTTCTCCTTTCTCATCAGGTGAGAGA
>NW_015407255.1:0-2365 GCF_001527695.2 Protobothrops mucrosquamatus
AACTCTGCAAAGACTCAACTTTACTCGGCTCCATGGCGATGCCCTCAGGAGAAATACAGTGACCCAAGAACTCTATAGTCGTCTTGTAGAACTGACACTTCTCTAATTTAGCATACAGCCGATGTTCTCAGAGCCGCTGCAGGACCTGACGAAGATGCTGATGATGCACCTCTCGCGATGGGGAATAGATCAGGATGTCATCCAGGTATATCACAACGAACTGATCTAACAAGTCCCGGAAAATATCGTTCATAAAGTGCTGGAACACGGCAGGGGCGTTAGGCCAAATGGCATCACCGTGTACTCGAAGTGCCCGTACCGAGTACCAAACGCCGTCTTCCACTCATCACCCGACCGAACTCTGACAAGGTTATAAGCTTCACGCAAGTCCAGTTTTGTGAAGATCTTTGCCTCACGGAGCCGGTCCAAGAGTTCGGGGATGAGGGGCAGCGGGTATCAGTTGCGCACCGTGATGGCATTCAATTTCCGATAATCACAGCACAGCCGCAATTCACCGGACTTCTTCTTGACGAAGAGTACGGGTGTGGACACTGGCGAGGACGAGGGCTGAATAAAACCCCGGGCTAAATTCTTGTTCAAAAAGTCCCGCAACGCGGCCAACTCGGGGTCCGACATGGAATACAAACGCCCCACTGGGAGAGGCGTGTCAGGGACTAAGTCAATGGGGCAGTCATAGGGCCTGTGCGGGGGCAATTGATCCGCCTCCGTCTCGCTGAACACATCAGCATAATCTGCCAATTCAGAGGGTAAGGAGACCCCCATGGGCCCCTCTACCTGACCGGCACAGATGTGGCGGGTGTGGTCCACGCACTGCAAGCTTGGAAAGGTGACCAAGTTCTGTGACCAATAAATCTGTGTGTCATGCGCGCGAAGCCACGCCATTCCCAAGACCACGGGGAAATGCAGGTCTGTGGTGATATAAAACTGGATGGCCTCATGTGTACTGATGGCCATACATAGCGGTTGCGTGGCAGCCTTAATTGGCCCAGACCGAAGCACTCGACCATCAATGGTCTCTGCTAACATCGGTGGATCCACGGGGCATTGGGGAATCGCCCATTTAGCCACGAATGCTGTGTCTATAAAGTTCGTAGTGGCCCCAGAGTCAATCAACGTATGGACAGGAATCCCCTTGGGCAACTTAGGAAGAATCAGGCGCGCCTCCAAGATCAAATGTTTTGGGGGTCCGTGGGCAGCATCAGAAGGGTGCGGCCCGGAGGTGTGGGACGCCCGACCTAAAAGGCCTTTCAGGTCGGGCGTGGGCCGTTTCCCGATAGGGGAGCTGATGGCAGTCTCGGGACAAGCGCCGTCACAGACGCCCCTCGTCGCTTCTTGGGGCAGAAAGCGGCCAAATGCCCAGGGTCCCCACAGTAAAAACACAACCCCCCCGAACGTTGCCTGTTCATCTCTGCCACCGATAGACGAGGTCTGGCTCCTCCCTCTGGACCGGGGTCGCACTCACAACGGGGGCCGTACGGGTCTCTGGGATGGCACGGTGACTCCTTCGCTGCTGCAGCCGGGCGTCAATCCGCAGACAGAGATGAATGAGCCCAGTAAGGTCCGGGGGAATATCAACACAGGCCAGATCATCCAGCATCTCCTCCGACAACCCGTCCTGGAAAGCGTCCACGAGCGCAGCCTCATTCCAGGCTGAATCCTGGCTAAGCAGCCGAAATTCGCTGATATAGCCCTGCAGGGGGCGTCGGCCTTGCCTCAGAGCCTTCAAACGCCGGGTAGCTGTCTGGGTCTTGATGGGGTCTTCATACATTAACCACATGTACTCACAAAACCCCACAAAGTTGTCCATCAATGGACTAGGTTGGGCTAGCAAGGGTGTGCCCCAACGAGCTGCAGAACCAGAGAGCATGCTTATCATAAACCCCACTTTATCCTGGTCAGTGGGGAAATCATCTGCTTTCACACTGATATACAAGCGGCATTGTCCCATGAAAATAGGAAACATGTCCGGGTTGCCATCAAATTTGTCCGGCCTCCCCACTTGGCATTTTCTCCTGGGGGGTGGTGGAGCAGCAGGAACCTGAGCAGATAGCTGAGCAACTTGAGCAGATAACAAAGCCAGCTGCTGAGCAAGCTGGGCGTTCTCAGCACATAGCTGCTCCATATTAGGGGGTGAGGCTGAAGGCAAACTGTTCTATCCCAGCCTATTGCCATCCTTGTTAGAGGCACAAGGACCAAACCCCTGCTGATACAATAGGCTGGAGACTTTAAAACAAAACAAAATCCCTTTTATTTGGGTGACAAACCTGTCAATAAGTCCAAAACACAAACAGCAAAACTCAAGTCCAAAGGAAGGAAATAGTCCACAGGAACACGTTGCAAACAA
>NW_015407256.1:0-2365 GCF_001527695.2 Protobothrops mucrosquamatus
GAGAAACTTCCTGACAGTTAGAACAATTAACCAGTGGAACAACCTGCCTCCAGAAGCGGTGAATGCTCCAACACTGGAAGTTTTTAAGAAGAAACTGGACAGCCATTTGTCCGAAATGGTATAGGGTTTCCTGCCTGAGCAGGGGGTTGGACTAGATGACCTCCAAGGTCCCTTCCAACTTTATTATTATTATTATTATGCTTATAACCTGGTCAAGCTTTTGCCCTGATGGCCAGAAAAATATATCACAAAAGTTATTTTTTTCCATTTCAATTGGGAAGAGCGCAGGGGAGATGACGCCCCTTCAAATTATTTGTACAAGTTCTGAAGCTGTAACGGAATAGATCAAGTTGGCATTTTAGACTGACATACATACATTTTCATGGAAACTCTTCAGAAATGCCTTTTGATCTTGGAGAGTTTTCACTTGATTTTCCAAGTCTGCACTTTTCAGCTTCTCATTTTGAAGTTCATTCCTGGAACCTTTCAGCAGCTCCTTAAGCTAGAAAAGAATAATAATAATAAAAATATTCGCTATACTCAAAGAAGCATTTGCACTCTTTAAGTTACCCTAAAGGTTAGAGATAGGATTTTAGCTAAGATTGAGTGTGAAGTTACTCTCATCACCTGTCTGTCAAGATTCACCTACTACTATAGCCTAAAGGTAAATTATTTGAAGTCGGTCTATTCCAACACATCATTTTAGGTCGTAAAACAGCAGGCAGGCTTTTGTTATTCTTACTAATTGTAGATAAAACAAACATGCCGTTGCCATGTTTTTCAGCATGTAGTACTGATTAGGTTCACACCCTAAAATATGTAATGTAGTTTATTTTGGCTTGGTGTACTGTGCGGTTCTAGCCAACGGTGTGTTATCAGGACATTATTGCATCAGCCCAACTAGAACTGCCAGGTAATGTCATAAGCTATGGAGTACAAGCAACTTAATTAAGACATTGGCCTCAACAGAGATTCCTATTCTAGCATGGATGAGATAGCTGACATCTTCTCTTAAGTCCCTCAGAGATAATGAGTACACTCCATTCAAGGGGAGCGCTTAGGAAAGCAAATAAAGCTTTCTTTTTGAATGAGATCATTTTTTAAAAAAAACTTTTGGTGCCATCAAAGAGTGCACGATTGTGGACCTCTATTTATGGGAAGGGATTTGACTGATGGCTGGGTGTCTTTTTAAAGTTGAAAGTCCATTCAAGGTCAGATGGTAGGATTGTGAATACCCCTCCCCAATTATTATAGAAAAGTGTACGCCTGCGTGGACCTCACTCACAAAGGAAATCAAACCCAAATTCTGAATTTAATAGTCTGCTGGTTTCCAGCTTAATTGAAATCATTCATGAACTTAATTCATAAGATAACTCTTTCTCCTCCTCCTCTCCCCCCCCCACATATAAATGCACATGTTGTTGTTGTTAGTTGCGAAGTCGTGTCCAACCCATTGCAACCCCATGGACAACATTCCTCCAGGCCTTCCTGTCCTCTACCATCTTCTGGAGTCCATTTAAGCTCACGCCTACTGCTTCAGGGACTCCATCCAGCCACCTCATTCTCTGTCGTCCCCTTCTTCTCTTGCCCTCAATCTTTCCCAGCATTAGGCTCTTCTCCAGTGAGTCCTTCCTTCTCATTAGGTGGCCAAAGTACTTGAGTTTCAACTTCTGGATCTGGCCTTCTAAAGAGCAGTCGGGGTTGATCTCCTCTAGGACTGACCGGTTTGATCGCCTTGCAGTCCAGGGGACTCGCAGGAGTCTTCTCCAGCACCAGAGTTCAAAGGCCTCAATTCTTTGTCGCTCCGCCTTTCTTATGGTCCAACTTTCACAGCCATACATTGCAAGTGGGAAAACCATGGCCTTGACTATACGTACCTTTATAAATGCATATACATACATACACATATAGGAAGTTCTTAACTTACAACCATGCATTTAGCGATGGCTCAAAGTTACAACATCACTGAAAAAAGCAATCTGTGACCGTTTTTCACACTTTATGACCGTTGTACCCATCCCCAGGGACACATGATCAAAATTCAGACGCTTGGCAACCTAGTTGTATTTACGACGGTTGCAGTGTCTCAGGATCATGGGATCACCACCTTTTGTGAACTTCAGATGAGCAAAGTCAACGGAGAAGCCAGGTTTCACTCCACAACCGTGTTGCTAACTTAACAACTGCAGTGATTCCCTTGACAACCGTGGCAAGAACGGTTGTAAAATGGGGGCAAAACACACGTAACAACTGTCTTGCTTTCCAGTGGGAATTTTGAGCTCAATTGTGGTCGTACATCAAGGACTTACCTATACTGTGGGATCCAGAATCCCCCCATTCCGAGATGACAGCATAGCAAAATAAA
>NW_015407257.1:0-2365 GCF_001527695.2 Protobothrops mucrosquamatus
CAAATGCAACAGACTGGCACTAACACCAAACTCAGGTGTTCGCGCTGGAAGGAAAACAAATATTGGATGAAAGAACACGTGAGGTGGGTTTTTTGTGGCTTGGGGATGAGAAGCAAACAGCCCCAAACCCACCCCAAGAAACAGGTAGAAACTGCCTCTGTGGTTTCCCACTGTGAAAAACTTCCAGTCCAGGAAGAAACGGTGCAGCATTGAATTTGATCTCACTATAAACGGGGCTTGCATTTAATACACAGCAGTCAGCAGAATTCTTTCATAATGACTTTCCTATTTCTGATTTTGGGTTTTGCTGATTAGACAGGTCTGCTGTTACAAAAATGGCTAGTATATATTATTATATAAAAGTAAAAAGTTGAGTTTTCATGGCACTGCCTTATTTTACTGCACCAAAAGGAGCCGGAAATCAATGTTCTTTTTTGCTTTTTCTCCTCTACCCTACACTTTTCTCTCTTCCCCCTTTCCTCCCTTATTTTCCCATAATTTTCATTTTTCTTGGTTCCCTATTTCTTTCACTAAATGTATGTATCAGAGCTACAGACTGTCACTTAATTTTTCTTGGACTCCAACCTATTTCACTTGGCGTACGAAACAAATGTATGATAGAAGAGAAAGGAGAAAAATGATACTACGAAAATTACTTGGGTTTCTATTAGAAAAGCTACAACGTGGCATTTGAAGAGAAGGCATCTTTTTCTAGTGCCCCAATTCTGCCAGCGAGGCATCCGCTGGTTTTCTTTTCCTTCCCATGCTTTCGAATCGGCCCCTCGGCTGATTAATCGACTGTGACAGAGTGGATTAAATGACCATTTGAAAACTTGCAACATTGCTGAAAACAGCCACGGAGCTTTGGGACCCCTGGCCAGGTCTGGCTAGGCACACACCATCCTCCTTCCACTCTGGGTCCCATGCTTGCTCATGGTTCAAGTCTTCTGCAAACAAGGATGCGGTTTCCATTAGCGACTCTAGTTGAGCTACCTGTGTTTTCATACCTGCCGAAAGTGTTTGCTCATGCTAATGGACCATCTTCTCCTGGAGCCAAGACTGATGGTTTCCTAAACAGAGTTTTGTTTGCCTAACACGTGAACTGGGAGGTCCGCCCTGTTACCTGGTCGACCTCACTATTGATAAATAAACCTTTCAAGCATTCATATCTCTGGTCAATGATGATTTCTTAAGTTAATGTCATAGGCTTGGCATCTGGAGCCAATCAGGTTCAGGGCATCTGTTAAGATCCTACTCGGAGTGATCGATCGATCAACCTTGGTTCGCACTTAATGTAAACCCGGTTTACAGACGGCTGTCTCCCTCTGCTGACTCCATGCACCGTTAAATCAGAGGGAGGGAAGGAGGGCTGCTTGGAAGCAACATGTGTGCTTAGCGTTAGCACAAAGGCGTGCAATTTTAAATGTGCCCATTTTGATAAGAGGATAAAGAGAACCCCAACCAGACAACCACACTTAAAATTCTGTGACATTCCTCTTTTACCACTCAAGTCAGCCAAACTCCTGCTGAGTAGAGATCTAAGAATTTCTACTCTCTGTGGCCTGATTAAATTCAAGTTAGACTACTGTACTGTGGGGCTGCCCTTGAATACTGTTCGGAATCTACTTTTGGGAGAAAGAACCACTGTTCTTAGACACAACTCACAGTCAGTTAAATACTATGTGGTTTGAGTGACCCTTTGGAGCTAATAACTTGAGTTTGGGAGCTCGGCTGAGCTCTGCCTTAGGGCGAGGGACATCGTTCTTGAAGAGCTTTGCTGTAAAGTTCACCATCTTCACCTCAAGGAACTCCCACTAAAGAGCTGCTGGGCTAAATAGATGGATTCTTTGAGCCATGCACTTGGATATCTGCTTTTTGAAGTTCAGGGAAAGCATCCTGGTCTTCAACTTATGACCATAATGCAGCCTGCCCATTAGGGTCATAAAAGGGGTCACCCATGTGACCGGCCTGATTTTACCATGTTTTTTGTAGCTATCATTAAAGCAAACACGGTCGTCATCAGCAGACTGATTGTAGGGGGAAGGCAGACAGGTTGCAATTTGTTTTCAACTTTTATAGAAGTTAAAAAAAAATTGTCTTCTCATACATCATTTATTCTGGCTCATGAATGTTGCCCAAGGAAGATTGTAAAACCTTCAAACATGGAAAAACAGTTTAATTCTGAGATTCCCTTTGCCGTCACCAAATTCAACTCTTAGAAGCAGGATTTTGTGCCCTCTTCCTTGCTCCCATGGAATATTCATGGCCCCAGAGGGTTGAGGGGGGAGAGTGGATTTAGATTCAGCTGGTCCACACTCTGGATATAATTCTGTATCCCCTTCAGCCTTGAATCCAGGGCAGAATG
>NW_015407258.1:0-2365 GCF_001527695.2 Protobothrops mucrosquamatus
ATATTACTTCAACAATCCTTCTCTTTATTTGTGTTCTGTGTAGCTCCATTCCACTATATCATGTGTAATTACTCTTGTCTCAACTCCTAGCTCCTTTTCATTAAACTTTTATTTATGACACAACATCAAATTATCACCATTTTGCTTAAAATGCTTATTTTCTTTTTTTCTATTTATAAAATAAGGAAGCTTTTTTTTTAAAAAAAAGAAAACTCTGTGTTTTAACATATTTTTGAATGCTGGGGGGTGGAATTGAAGTGTAAGTCAGCTAAAAATATACTGTATTAGGAAACCTTGGGGACCACTGAAATGAGAACAGTGGCCCATTACTGTTAAGAAGGTGTTTTATTGAAAATATGCTGACATACATTCCCAGGAGAGCGAGAAAAGACAGCAAGATGCCCGGCAGTTATATAGGTTGTTCTCCTAGACAAGCTAATATATATAGTTTGGCACTTCCATGCTGTGTGCAAGAGAGCCCATATAATAGACTAATGCATACTTCTGCATTAAAAGGCTGCATATTTCCCAGGATAATTTTTTTTAACTCTCTTTAACACAGCTATCGTTTATACGTTTCACTTATGTGTTAATTACTTAAAACATTTTTCCCATTCACTTGTTCAATGAGGCAGCTGAATAAATTTAAGCAACCAGTAGATGGCAGCATTTGTTAGACTGGTTCCCCCATAGAGGGCAGGGACCTCTATTTACACATGTACTTCTTAAGAATTTGGCTTCCGCTAAGATTTCTGGTAAACTAATCAATATGTAGACTTTTTTTAAAAAAACAAAACAAAACAAGTTTCTAGTTCCTAAGACTGGAAATATACTGAAAAGGCAAACAGCATATACTACAGAATCTGCTAATCAGTACTAAAATAAACATTCAATATGTACCAAAGAAGTAGGTATAGATAATTAATTTTGCACATACCAGTTATGTTGAAAACCCTGATTACTCATGCTATTATTTCTGTTTGCCTAATAGAAAAAAACGGACTGACAGAATAGAAAGATGAAGCTTAAGATTCTTAAGAATGACAACTTAAATTAAAAATATTTGACTAAAAGGATCTAGGAAACCCTCCTCCATAGCCACAAGCAGATTAATTTTTCCCGTTTTTTATCACAGATAGGTTCATGCATTTCAGTGAAGCCAAGACTTGTTTTTCTGTAGATTATTGCACAAACCGCAGGTGACTGGTTTCTTTACTAAGCCAACACCAAACAAAAATATGTGTACATTATGGTTTAGTGTATTGTATGAAGTCAGTCATAGTTTGTAATCCCTCCTGGGCATAATTTCCAGTTCGGTCATTGATTACTTTTTTATCTTGTTGCAATTAGAACATAATAGGTAGCTTAGTATGGATGGCAGCCCAGGATGTGACTTTTGCTGAGATATTGCTCAAATGGAATGAAATTATTTGTTAAATATTATAACCCAATAAGGTTTTGCATAATTTACTTTGCTCATGGATATGCAGAGCTGAATTTTTCCAGAAGCAAGATTTTCCATTTTCACTTTCCACTTCCACTTTCCACAAAGTTATCATCACCAGAACAAGTTAGTGTTAAAAGTCATGATCCTACTCTAGCAATATTTTTCTTGGCATTCAGGCCACTACTAAATGATAATTTGTAGATTGCTGAGGATGGACATACAGGCAGCCCTCGACTTACAACAGTTTGTTTAGTGACCGTTCAAAGTTACAACAGCACTGAAAAAAGTGACTTATCACAATTTTTCACACTTATGATCATTGCAGTATCATTCAGATACTTGGCAACTGACTCATATCTATGACGGTTGCAGGCAGCCGGAGGAGGAGGAGGAGGAGGAAAATCTCCCCAACTTTGTCACCCACGTTTTTTTCCCTAAAAGTTTGAGCCAACAGGTTTTCTTTGCCTTTTTATGACATTAAATTGATTTCATGTCATACATTTTAGGGTTCACGTGTGTCATAATTTATGAGGAAGTGCATTTTACGACAGATGTTTGATGCCTAAACTTTCATTTGTATGTTCATGTATATGATTGTTTATAGGGATTTCTAGAAGCCATGGTAAATACATGACAAGTGCCTGAATTTTGATTATATACATGATCATGAGGATTCTGCAACGGTCTTAACAGCCATTTTTTTAAAAAAATAAAAAAACCATTTGCTATCTGTAACAAGGTTATACAAATCAAGCCTCGGTTATATAAGACTTAATGCATTCTTTCCCAGAATCTCCTGCCACCAATAATATTTTTACTATTTGAAATCCACACATAGGATGTATAATTAGTGGGAAGAACTTTACTAATGAATTATCATGGGGTGTATCAGCATACACTGAAATATGTAGGTATTTC
>NW_015407259.1:0-2365 GCF_001527695.2 Protobothrops mucrosquamatus
TTCAATACATCTTACAATAGATTCGTTGTCCAGTGGTTCTCAAACATTTTGGTCTCAGGACTCCTTTACATTCTTAAAAATAATTGAGGTCCCCAAGGAGCTTTGGTTTATTGTATATGGATCATATCTATCAATATTTTAAAATATTTATTTATTTAACTTTTCTTGGCCACACTGAGGAACTTCTGTCTTTACACCATTTGATTTTAGGTTGTATTGCACGATATTAAGTCCCTCAGTGAAACTATCAATAAAGGGCAATTTTCTCAATACTATGAAAATACAATATCACATTTTGAAATACATTTGAAGAAAATGTATATTTTCAGTGAAGCCCAACAAACCCGAACATTGATACATACTCATTACATACATCTTAGAGCATGCTCAAGAGTCCTTGACAATGCACAGGAATACTGTGGTATTAAAACAAATCTGGAAAGCATTTCCTGAAATTATTAAAATTTAGAAAGCTTCATTTTTTAAAAAATTTGAATTTATTGACATTTTACCCAATTCCTTCCTGTAATTTCCTTCCCAGGATAGGTTTCTAATTTTTCTAAATAATGATGCTTTGATATAATTATAGGTACAGTTAGTAGATTATGATATCCAGAAAAAAAGTAGAAAACTAAGCATTATGAGACAGCCAAATTGTATGTGAGATAAAGCCTAATTGTAATAGTCATAAATTGCCTAATAATTTGCTAGGAAAAATGGCTTATTTATAAATTGGTATTTGAATGTCAATAATGTTTAATGTTTCCTATTTTGCTCAAGGAATATCCTCAGAACAATGGATGTAGAATGGCTCCTAATTTTTCAGCACTTTATCCTCAAATGTTGCATCATCCTCAGTCTGCTTTGTGGGGTTACAATGTTATAGGACAGCCCCAACAGTCAGGTTACTTTGTCCAGAACCAGCCTCTTCCACCAGGTATAACAGGGAGATCTGTCACAGAAAATAATTCTTTTTAATTATTATTTTGTTTGGAAAGTACTCACACTTGGTGAATATGCTTAAATTAAATGGAACTTTATTTGTAGTTGATGTATCGTTCCAATGAAATGGTTGAAAAGTGCTTAAATATAGCTTGTTTTTGCTTTCTGTAACAAATAGGAAAACTTATTAGGAAGAAGATTTAGATAATATGGTAGGATGAGTTTTAGTTGACATTTGATTTCTATAATATGTTTCCCAAACCCATAGCTTACATGGCAATTTTTCCCACATATTCTAGAAGATGTAAAACAATAAAACTTTAGATTCTGAAGGTTAACAATATATACTCTAGCATATTATATGCCTACTATACCACTATAGTATTTAATGTTAGATTTTAGTTACTTCCAACAACATTGTTCTTCTATTATGTTTTACTTTACTTTTAAAATATATGTTGTATCTCCAGAAAACCATTGCTGGTTCACAGTTAAAAAATGTAATGGCTATATAAATAATCTGATTTAAGTGGAGTAGTCAGCTTGATTCCCAACCAATAGCATCATCTGGAGCAGGCTTTGTGATTCTATAATTATTTTGTTAATCACTGTCTTTGAAGGTGGTTCCAGATTGGATCCCACAGGGTCCTTTGTGCCAAGCAACACAAAACAAGTGCTCTCTAACATGCTGCATAGACGTTCCAGCAATATGATGCATCCCCCAGCAATTCACACTATTACTTCTCATCAGCAGCAGCAACAATTGCTTCAACAACAGCGGATTCTAAGGCACCAGAGCCAGGCAAGGCCTTTCAAACTGTGTTGTTTTATATTTAGAAGTGGGATGGATGGGCCATGATTTATTTCAGCTTTTCTTCATTTAGGACAATGAAGTAAAGAGAATAATGATGGGGTTCAAAGTAAGCGCAGTGAATACTGTATATGCGGGAAAAGTACTGGTTCATTATATTGTGCTACCTGAAGTAGGAGACAAAATAGTATCTCTCATTCCACATCCAAAAATTCACTGGACTAGAGTACTGGAAGGTAATCCAGTTTCAAGAATACCAAATAGATTATGTACACACATGCTTAATATCTCAACATTCACTGCTATAGTCTGCCCATTGCTGTCTGCCATTTGTCTCAATTAAAGGTAGGGTTGGTCTGTGCAGGGAAAACTGGAGAGCAGTTAAGGAGACAGAATTTAGAGATTTATTTTATTTTATTTATTTATTTATTTATTTATTTATTTTATTACATTTGTATCCCGCCCTTCTCCTTGCGGACTCAGGGCGGCTAACAATCAGATAAAATACAAAAATACAATACACGTTTAAAATTAATTAAAAAGAAATATTTGAATCTGTTCCACTTAAAAGTAATTAAAACCCCTTTAAAATCCCTTAGGCCAGTCCCGCAA
>NW_015407260.1:0-2364 GCF_001527695.2 Protobothrops mucrosquamatus
TGTGGATGTTTGATGGTATTACAGATATCGTCGCAGGATGGAAGCAGTTCCTAGTAAGGCTGCCTTTTGCAATTGACTAATAGCGAATTTGTCAATGCCAATGGTGTTCAAGTGGTGCTCCAGTTGTTTTGGAATTGCACCTAAGGCGCCTATTACTATTGGTACTACTTTTGCTTGCTTTTGCCACAGTCTTTCTATTATTATTATTATTATTATTATTATTATTATTATTATTATTATTATTATTATTATTATTATTATTATTATTAACAACCCCGCTTTTTTGCAAAGCATTTTCTTTTTTCTTTATTTTCTGCATGTTAGTTGCTGGCTATGTGCTGGACTTTTGATACTCCCTCCTCGTGGACTGTTAATTGATTTAATAGTACCGGGGGTATGAGTGGAAATAGCTTATCTCTCCTTATGGAAGAAGCAAATGGCAACAAGTCGTCTTAGGCTACTGAGAGAATAATTTAATGATCTTTTACCAAAAAGACTGCATATTACCAGTTTGAATTTTTTTTTTTACCTTCATTGTATTTTTATTGCATTTTGTATACAACTCTCGGCTTTCTATGCTAAAAGTTTAGAATTTGTTTTTCTCTGCACTTCAGGAATTTGCATATCAACATTATTCTCCTTGCCGGCTGCTTTGCACTTGGAATTTTTCCCGTGACCTTAAAAAAATGAACTGTGTATTCTTGTTTGCATCTCTGCTGCCAGCAACTGGCTGTAAGAGAAGAATTGTATACATTTATAAAATGCCTCCTAAGAGAGGAGTAAAGATGTCAGATGAACCCAGTGCCAAGCTTCTTATGGAAGTATTTGAGAAAAAGTTTTCTATGTTATATGACATCCAGCAAGAGATGAATAAAAAATCTGATAAAAAGTTTGAATTATTAATAACAAAGTTAAAACAAACCAAAGAAGACATTAAAAAATATACAGATCAGATTAGATAAGAACAGGTACAAGGTTGGATTCTTTTCATTCACATTTGCTATTATTGGATTTGAAACAGAAGGACCTTTTTTCTGAGACCAAGAGGAATTTCTGAAGGAATCCAAAACCTAAGAGATCTAATTGTAACAGAATCTGGATCTCTCAAGTCTTAGTTCACTGTACTATCTTTATTCTCCACAGTCTCATATTTTATTTTCTTAAAATTACAGGTACAGTATGGTACTTTCTCAAAGACAGTACTGTTCTTTTGAAAGCTTATAGCAGTGGTTCTCAACCTGTGGGTCGGGACCCCATTTGGGGTCGATCGACCATTTCATGGGGGTCGCCAAGCAAGGCTGTCCGCCATTTTTTTTGTCCGCCATTTTTTTCCCCTTTTCCGGCGGGTGCCTTACCTCCCTTGGGCTGGGCCAGCTGGTGGTCGGCCTGCTCCGTCTCTGCTGCTTGCCAGCTACGCCTTGGCCGGCGCAGGGGGCGGAACCACACATGCGCGGCACTCCCGGGCAGGGAAAGTCCTCGACTTACGACCAGTTGGGTAGTCCTCGACTTACGACCGGTTTAGTCCTCGACTTACGACCGGTTTAGTCCTCGACTTACGGCCAGTTTAGTCCTCGACTTACGACCGGTTTAGTCCTCGACTTACGACCTGTTGGGGTCGCGGCATTAAAAAGGTTGAGAACCACTGGCTTATAGCTATGAGAGCAAAAGGAAACAAAGATCTAAAAATTAATTTCCCTTTGATTGCCAATCTATGACCTGTACATATGGCCATTTATACTAATGTTCAGTGATTGAGGAACACAGTAGCCAAATTTGAAAATTATAGTAAACAAAACCTTTTGGTTAAAAGAGTTCTACTCACACAGGACCGATTTTAGCCTCACTTGGTATATTGCTTCTTAATAATTGTTTACAAGAGGTGGTTTGGTCTAGTGAAGGCTCTGGACTGGGTGCAGGAAGATTCCAGTTCTAATCCTGCCTTTGGCACAGAAGCCAGTTGGATGATTTTGGGCCAGTTGTTGTCTCTCATGCTAGGAAGACAATAATAGCTTTCTTTTGAAGATGTTGCCAAGAAAATTGTGTGGATATTAGAATTGAACTGGAGTTTGCCCATGTAGGTACCAGAAATCAAGATTGACTTAACAAACAAGATGCAGGCACACACACACAGAGAGACTCATAGACACAAATGTTTGGTATATACAGAAAAAAAAGAAATGTATTGATCTGAAAGTTTATTACTATCCTTTGTCACTCTTTTTTAGGTTCCTCTCTGCAATCTGTTATCTGCACCAATGACTCTCTGTTCTACTTCGTATTTTTTTATCCCTTTCCCATTTTTGGCATTCTCATCATCACCATTCTGCTGGTGCGATTCAAAAGCCGAAATTCCAGCAAGAATTC
>NW_015407261.1:0-2364 GCF_001527695.2 Protobothrops mucrosquamatus
ATCAACCACTGAGACTGGTTAAGTTCGTGCCTGAAAGTCCTGCTTCAACAAGAAGAGCCTGCCACCCATTAATGCTGCGTGAGCTCCGGTTGTAAGACATCTCATCGATCTCTAAAGAACATTGCTGCAAGGCTGGACAAGGGGGGACGTGGCTGGGAGGGCCTGGGCATTGGCGGCCTCTGAGGAGGTAGCGCTACAATAATAATAATAATAATAATAATAATAATAATAATAATAATAATAATAATAATAATAATAATAATAATAATAAAGTTGGAAGGGACCTTGGAGGTCATCGAGTCCAACCCCCTGCTCAGGTAGGAAACCCTACACCATTTCGGACAGATGGCTGTCCAGTCTCTTCTTAAAAACGTCCAGTTTAGAGAAGCTAAGCTGAGACGAGGCATCTTTCATCAATTCAGCGGCAAAAAAATATAACCCTCTAATCTCACCTCTTGTGGAAGGAGCTCACACTTCTGAATTTCGCTGTATGCCATTGGCCCGTTGCTCTTTTCACACACTGTTTTCCCTATGTCCACCGTAAGATAGTATTTCATGCCTGAAACCACCTGGATTTAAAAAAATAGGTACCACAATGTTTAGGTAATTGCAGCAAAAAAAAATGTATAATAAATTCTAAATCATGCTTAATTTCATCAGATGCAACCTTGGAAGGATTATAGCTGGAGAGCAAGAAAATCAGTTCAGCTGGAAATATTTCGATAGCAAACAGTCACGTCCTTTCAGGCCACAATTTGCTCAAGACACAATGCAGTGCCCCCCTGGAAATAGCCCCCTAAACTGCCTCCATCCCTCCCTTCCACTGTTTCCAGAGCCCCTTCCACTGATGATGTTATCTAGTTTGGTAATGAAATGTCTTCAAGAAAACAATCAAGCTCAGAGCGTTCCAAGGATCCCACGGACCCTATGGGGCTGCCCACCTACCCTGATTGTCCCTCACATACACACACACCTGGGTCTGTGCCTTCACAATATGCAGCTCCTTGAAATAGTTGGGGTTGTTGCTGCGCTCGTTGTACTGCTCCACGGCAAAGGCGGCAGCGTTCTGCACCCCCTCATCTGTGACAGATGCGGGGAAAAGTCCCCCAGGCATTCCCACCTCCTGTAGCAGCACCGAGGGCAGCATCAGGAGGGAGCAAAGGAGGACGAGAGGGCAAGGCATCTGGGAACGCGCCATGGGGCTGGTGAGAGAGAGAGGCTGGCAGATGCGCAAGTAGAGCAAGCAGGCAACCCCAACAGTCGTACTGAACTGAACCCGGCACAGCGGGGACAGATATAGCCCAGGATGGCAATGAATCCTGGGAATGTTTGCAGATCATTATCTACATCTTATTTGCCCATCCTTATTTGCCCATATATCAAATATTAATTACTAAGTCAATAATTGGAAAATAAGAGCTGTGTTCACATGACCAACTGATCCAACCCTGAGATAGCAAGCACACCCAGCACTTAACCCTATTCTGCCTCGTTTGATGCCTTAACTGAGATTAGAAATAACCATCCTGCACCGTTTACAATAACCCACGGTAGTGCCTGTTGCAGGAAGGGAAAGAAAAGGAGAAGAGGCAAAACTACTCTTGAAAACCTTGATAGGATGCAGGCTAATGAAATGAATCAGAATAGAAGGGACCTTGGAGGTCTTCTAGTCTAGCCCGCTACTCAAGCAGGAGATCTATACCATTCCAGATACATGACTGTCCAGTCTCTTCTTAAAAGCCTCCAGTGATGAAGCACCCACAACTTCTGAAGGCAAGCTCTTTCCACTGATTAATTGTTCTCACGGTTAGGAAGTTTCTCCTTAGTTTCAGGTTGCTTCTCTCCTTGTTTCCATCCATTGTTTCTTCTCCTGCCTTCTGACGCTTTGGAAAATAAGTTGACCCCCTCTTCTTTGTGGTCACCCCTCAAATACTGGAATACCTTTATCATGATGTCACCCATAGTCCTTCTTTTCTCTATTTATTTATTTATTTATTTATTTTTCATAATTTATATGCCGCCCTTCTCCCCACGGGACTCAGGGCGGCTCACAGCATATTAAAATAACACAATACAAACAACACACACAACATTTCCCCTATAAAAGCCAATTAAAACCAAATATTTGTAGCTGTGACATTATTAAAATCATTAAAAATTATCCCTTTAAAATTCACCCTAGGTCAGTCCCGCTTGCTGAAAGAGCCATGTCTTGAGGGCGCGGCGGAAGGTTAGGAGATCCGGGATTGTCCGGATCTCGGGGGGTAGCTCGTTCCAGAGGGTGGGGGCACCCACAGAGAAGGCCCTCCCCCTGGGGGTCGCCAGCCGACATTGCTTGGCCGACGGCACCCTGAGGAGGCCCGC